>NC_069144.1:55247808-55312444 GCF_943734635.1 Anopheles cruzii | reverse complement strand
TTACAATAAAGTCTTTCTACTACTTCTATTCCCGTGTGGTTACAACACATCTGTTTTATTTTTTCCCGTTTTTTTCATAATAAACCATGGGGGGGACGTAAACACGCCACGAAACACACCCGCGCGCCGCACCGGCCGGGAAAAAACAGGCCGTTGTCATCAGCTGCGACTTTTTATTTCACTCCTCGGCGGCCGACGTTGGTGTCGGGTTGGGTGGCAACTTTTCAGCACTTGTGCGGCTGTTGGGTGACTTCGACGACCGGTACGTCGACACCTTGCAGCTGGGGTCAGTCGGCCGTGCCCGAGAACCTTCTTTTCCCCTGGCCTGGCACGGGGGAAGAAGTAATAAAGACGGAACCACGTCTACACCACCGTCTGGGGCAGAGGTCGCTCGCCGGCGCGCGGGGTGTGAACCGCTAGAAAATAAACATCAGCGTGTTTGCCGTTTAAGAAGGTGCTAAGCTGAGGGTTTTATTCGATCGTGCACGTTATGTGAACCACCGACGTTCACCCGGGGACACAGGGTATGAGTGTCCGAGACACGGGGCAGCCCATATGTGCCCAGGCGGGAAGCCAAGCTGTGGCAGGAAACCAAACCCGGCGGCTTCGGGGCGGGAGAATCGCTTTTCGATTCGATTTGCGGACGATGCAAACCCCGCGTAGCCTCCGGGGACCTTGCGAGCTCCTGGCCAGACCGGACCGTTCGAGCTGTGCTCTAGCTGGCACGTAATCTGTTTTAATTCCCAGATAAAGGACCCACTTTGGAGTGCGAAAGAAACGTGTCATTTTCTGCTTCCGAAAGCGGCTCCAATTACTGACTCCGGTGTCCGGTCAATATTTCGTTCTCTTTAGCCCCACGGCAACCAACTACTGTGCCAAAGTGAACCGAACCCTAATGCGCACCACCGGGCTGGTCCAAAGCGGACGAGTTGCCACAAAAGGGCACCACGTGCTGGAAATGTATGTAAAACCCAGACGCGAGCTACATACGGGGATGCAATTATATGCTTGGCCCGCCGATCGTGATGAAGCCGCGCGAAAAGAAGGTGGCACCAAGTGATTGATAGTAATCATGAGCTATAGCTTTCCAGGATTTCAACCATTTTTCCCTTCAACAACACACACACACACGCTCGGTGGAAGCTTTGTGAAGCCAGACTCTAGATTTGGCCATTTATTTTTCGTTCCAATCGTGCACGGAATCGTTTCACCGTCCAGCACCAGCCGGAATCCGATGCGAGAGAGAGTCCTTTCGCTCGAGCGGCGAACGATAAAAAGCCGAGGCAAAGGTCTTGGCTGCGTTTCGCACTGATCCCTCCCGGTCGCTTCCGGCGCCGGCCGAAGGCGAGAAGTGCTGCTGCGAACGTGATTGGGAAAATGCAAGTTAAGCTTCGTTTGCGAAGGATTTATGTTGTGTTTTATTTGTTTGATTGATTTATACGTTGCTTTTTGTGCTATGAATCGAACGCGATCCCTCGCGGGGCTTCTGGCCGAAGCCCCGATTCGTTGGTTCCGTTTGACGCCATCATTTTCTTAAAGCCGAACCCATTTGATCAGCGAATAAAGTTGTTTTGCTGGGATTGAGTGCCAAAGTGTGAGTGATCGCGGTTGGCAAATTAATTGATGAAAATTCCTAGACTTTTAATCACGTTTTACGTTTAGCTGCAAGGTTCGCGTAAATTAATAATACATTTAATGAAACGCGGTCGCTGCACCGGAACGCTGCAAGCGGGGCACGTTCGATCCCGCATCATCGGCTGCAATCATAATCGGCCGAGGACAAATACATTGGAACACGTTGCACAAATATGATACGTTTGGCGTCGGCGACCGCAGCGAAGCCCGGTGCTGCGGCGCACAACCTTAGATGAAATGTGATCCCAACAACCAACAACCGGGACGCCTGCCGGCCGGGAGGGGTTGCCTGAGCCATCGAGCACCGAGCGCTGTTTGTTGACTCTGTGACCATCGTACTGTGCACTCGTGCACACGGCTAGGTCCCCTCCGTAGCAGCTCCGTGGTGCCTCCAATTACACTGAGAAAATATTTGTTACCATGGGTAGCGTGGCGCGTGCACCAGGTACGTGTAACGCCGTTACGGAAATAAACCGCTGAACTCATCAGCTTCCGGCGGCCCGAGCTGCCGGAGAGTCAACGCCGGAATGGACTAATTTGGGATCAATAGCTTAGCAAACTGGGAAAAGTCGTCCGCCCGGCGGATCTGCGGATCCTATCGGGAAGTCGTCGGGAGCTAGCGTCCATAAAGTTGTTCGCCCTCGACAAAGGGGAAAACTAAATTTAATGTTACGCGCTTCGTTAGCGCATGGAACGTATCATCGGTCTGGCGTTTGCCTCGGTCACTATTTGGCTGGCCGATCGGTACACCATTACGGTACTTTACGTCATGCGCCTCGCTCGCGTGTTTACATTTGCATAACACATTTGTTTGGTAAATTTGTCATCGAATGGAGTGCTATTTTTGATGGCTTTCACCGGCCGTCCACGATCGCCAGGGGGAGGACCGTAACCTTGTTGCATACCTATTTGTGTGCTGGGTTCTGCTGCGTTCCTCAAACAACGTTCAATTCAATTGCTAATAAATGACGAAAAGTTTTGTTTTTGAATTAGTAGCTAATGGAAAATTTACCTATCAAAGAGCCCCCAACAGTGATAATTAGCACACGACAGTGACCCCAGAATGGAATGGAAACTACCGATCGATAATGGCCATAGGGCCGCAAACGTTAATGAGCCACCAGGCGCTGGTGTAGGATTAAGGTGTTGTTTTTGTTGTTGGTTCGCCATCACCTTCGTCCTTCGTCCGCCCGGGAGGGAAAATGCTGTTGGGCTGCCGATGGGCACGGAAAATTATTCATAAACTTCTGTCGGCCCCCCCAATCGCTTACAGACCTTTGCGTGTTTTTAACGACCTACAGCACCGCGTGATGGCTGGCCGCCGGCGAAGCACGGCAGCTCATCCAGCATGTTTCGGGCGCAATAAATCAAAATCAAAGAAGATCAAGACCCGTGCCAATCAAATTGACTTCGGCGAGTGGTTTTGATGTACCTAGTTTGTGTGTTTTTGTTTGCAGGTTGCTGCTGTATCGCCACTACGTTAATTAACCGACCCAGCGTTCTAACGCGTGTACCTTTCATCTGTTTCCTTTTTTTTTGCAGAACGTGTCCTGGAGACGTCGTACCACGGTTTGATAAAAGAGAACGAAACGTTCGTCGAGATTACGCCATTGATCAAGGTTGATGAATCGAAAATCTGTGGATTCCACATAATTAAAAAGAACAAGGAGATACCGTTCCAGGTAGGTGCTCCCTAGGCTTAATATGGGGGATGTTTTTTCTCCGTTGGACCCTAGTTGTTTCTCCGTAGGAAAATCTCACCATCAACGCATGACCGCGCTTTCTGTTGGACCGCACTCGCCACGGTGTACTTCGTTCTCCAGCATTTGGTCAGCCATAACGAGCCATCGCGCATTATCCCGTAGTCGACGGAGAAAGTGATGGTGTCCTTCTTGGAGGCGCCGTCGAGAGTGTCAGTTCGTCAGCCGACGCCATTGCCGTATATTTCTGGGTCTCGGAGTGTCAACTACACTCCGACTGCTGATGGTCATATATCAAACCGCTCGGATGCTGCGGGTAAACACGGTGCGAAGGAAATTACTTTCAGGAAGAGGCTTTTCCCGTCGCCACTTTCTATTTGACAGTCACGTTTTCCGTCCGCGTGCAGATAACCATGCGTTTTTTTGCTCGTTACGCCAAAACTTCCTTTAGATGGGCCGTTTTTTTCGGTTTTCCACTTTACTTCATCGAGCACATCGTGCCGGAACTGTTGCTACGCGCGCGCGAGCGGACGCCTGGTGGCTAAGATAAGAAAACTTCTACCTTCTATCGGGCCGATGATAGGGTTAGGCGGGAAGAGATCCGACCCGGCAGAGCCACCCCAGCATTATTCCCCGGCGAGTCCATCACAATCAGACACAGTTCGTTGGAGTGTCCGTCACTCGTTCGCCGGGAGGTTCTTTCTCGGAACGGTGGTTCTTCCATTTCGGTGGCTTTAAGCGGGGCTTCCTTTTTCCCGCGAGACCCCCCGCCCGAACCATTGCTTGTGCGCCACATCATCATCATCATCATCGACGTCGGGTATAGCTTTTCGCATCGCTAGCTGAATCCGAATTTATTCAAAGCTTCCGAAGCGAGATAAGAATTCGTCAATCTAAGAATTCGTCCACCTCTGCGCTGCGCCTCGACCGGAAACAGAACTCCCGGACGGAAGGTGTGTGTAGGCTTTGTAATTAGCGCAAATGATTATTCCTCGTCGGCGGTGGCAGTGAAGCGTAACCTGGGGGGGGATGGTCGTCGCGGGCACAGGCCCAGGACCGCACGGATACACTTAAAAGATTTCGCTCTTCACAACGGCCGCTGTTTTGCGGAAACACTGTGTTGGTTTTCCTTCCTCTTTGTATTGCTCATTTCGACCGTCACCAACACCGGGCCGGCCGGGTGGTGCTTTATGCTCGTTCGGTGCCTTGTCGTTAGGCGCGCTACGGTCACCGAGGGACTTCAGGAACCCAGAAACCGAGAGCGCACGATGGCAGCAATTTTTCAGCTCTTGAAAAGCCTACCCTTCAGAGGCGCTTCTTGCCGACGGCCATTAGAAACCGTCGCTGCGGGACAGACTTAGCACCGTCATTACCTTCTTCGACGGCACCTTCGTTCCCGGCTCTGGGTGGGCGGTGTTTTCCACAGCAAGGACACACGCCACCGCGTGTTCCGGTAATTGCGATGCAGCTCGTTGTGTAACATTTTCTCAAACGCTCAGTGACGGTTAACTACCTTCGGCAAATCAGATGCAACAAGGGAACCATAATTTATCGAACCTTTTAATGATCCTCTATTGTTAACAAGGAATTACAGGAAGATAAGGGAACCACAAACTTGCAACAATCTCAGGACACCTTATCGGGCTGAAGCTTTAACGAAGTACAATAAATTTAAAAAATGATCGTCTGTTATCGTACGATAGTCATTGTCAAACATTTTAAGGACCAATGTAGAATATTTGTAGAATAACCTTGTAATATGCTCATAATACTTCAGCGCCCAAGAATGCGTCACTTTTTTAACAAAACAATCGTTCTTCTGGCCATTGTAACCTCTTTTCATAGTCAGACCGTTCTCATAAAACGAAAGCTGGCTAAAGCTGGAAGATGTGTCATCTAACATTGACCCACTTCAAGCCGGTGTACGCCATCCGGTTCGCTTTTCGAGAGACTAAAACAGAATATGACAGTTCTTCGAACGACGTTGCGTCGAACGTGTGCGAGGTTCAATATGTGCTTAAGAAATGAAAAACTGTCACCGGCGTGTGGGCGTCAGTCTCATACCGGGAAAGTCTGTGTGTGTGTGTGTGTATGTGTGTGTGTGTGGTCGTGGGATAATTTATGAGCCTCTGGCATGCTTACCATCCACTGCACGCCCCCAGCACACGTGTCGTCACCCCGCGGTCGTTTGACCTGCGCCGGAATGCGCGCCGACAAAGCGTACTGGAGCAGCATGCCAACCATTCGGCCAGGGCGCCCTAGGCCCCCAGGCGGAGTGGCGGAGAAAAACCGATTATGAACACACACGACCACGGCCACAGTCCGGTGCTCATCATAATGTGGTCTGGTCCGGTCTGCTCCGATCTCGTACCTGGAACGCCGAGTACGTAGCGAGCACGCTTTCAGGTTTTTCTCGTCGGTCCCGTTCCGGAGAACCCATCCACCTGGAGCTCCAATGTGGGCGAGTGGGCGAATGGCCGTTGATGATGCTGTTCATAATGATCACGATCATAACGATGATGATGATGAGTTTTTCACTCACACCGTGTCTTGCCAGACAAAGCGAACCAACAGCGGCCGACCGACCGGCTCGAGAGCATTGTCACCAAAGCCGCGCCCAGTGCAACCGTCGCGGTTGCCACGGTTCTGGTTAATTTAACGACCGAATCCTTGCGCGCCGAGGTCGTCCTGCACCGAGAGGATGGGTTACCTATTTTGCCGCTGGCTCTCTCGCTAGTGGATGCTGCATTCGCTCTAGTAGCTAGTGTGGTGTTCCATTGGCTTCTTCACGGTTAGAACTTCAATTTCCGGCCGGCGGCGGCAGCGGCCGAACGGATTCGAGCCGGAATTATTATTGCATTAAACTGTACAATTAACGAACACACAGAGACCACCCGATCCGATTGCGTCGAACGCGAACCCTGCAGCAGCAGCAGTCCTGCAGCGCCGCAAAGTGTGCTACTTCCTTCGCCGCCGGAGCGCATCAGGAGAGGTGATTATGAGCCGACTATCCGAATGCATTCGGTTTCGCGCGCTTGTGGTGGACCTCAGCCCTCCCACCAACCGTCCACCACCACCGCCCGGGCCACGGAAAAAGGGACCACAAACCTTTGCCAGCATAAATGGGGCCGGTACGGTTTAAATTTCATTGCGTTGCGCTCCGGGTCTTCCGGGCCAACCGGGCCCGGAAGTGAATCCTGGGTTGCCTGGTCGTTTGTGGCAGGATATTTTATGGAAAGAAGCCCCGCGTCCGTCCAACTCGGTCGACAAACATACCTCTACCACCGGTCGTGGATAAAAAACGAACAAATGTAGCAACACTTAAACGATTGTGTGCCTCTTTTGTGCCACGTTAATGGGCCAATGGGAGAGAAAGAGAGAGAGAGAGATAGGAAAAGGGACAATTAATTTCACCCACTACAGCCGCGCGCGCCACACTCGCGTTTGGGTGGCTGATAAAGGCTGTAGTGAGAAGCCATTGATGAATGTTTTATGTTTTGTGGTAAAAACCATCGTCATCATCATCATCAGCGGCCGCGCATTCATTATGCAACTAACATTCAATTAATTATACACCTTTTATGGGAAGCTGTTGACGCAAAGTGGCTGCGGAACGTGCCGACATTCTAGAGCAGTTTTTGTTGTAGCTTTTGGGGCCCATTTAAGTGTAGACTTCACGTGTTAACGTTATATGTAAAATCTACACGTTTATTCACTATTCATATTTCTAATATTTGGTTGAATTTTTAAACAAATAACCTGACACAAATACGCTTATTTTTATGGCAGAATAATGATCAGAAATAAAAAACGAACAATTCGTCGCGTCGAAGCTCTGCTCGAAAATCATTCACATCACGTTTTAACAAGGAAATGGTTTTTGGCGACGAAACACGGGAAATGTGTCCCAACTGATTTGTAGGACTCGTAGGACGTGTAGTTCTACACGAAATAACAGCGACATGTTGGCAGATGTCAATGCTCTTTTATGCCCGAGTAGTGTTACGGAGACGGTTCGCACGTCTTAAAAGATTCGTCTTCATCGCCCGTGCCCGTTCGAAATGGTGTGTGGCATTAAACAATCCTTCCAACCCACCAACTTCGAAAATATGCTGACATAATCGGAACGCATGAAAATTCTACTTCTCCGTTCTTAAACCTCGGGCGTGTAAAAAACTGTCCCCCCTTCGTAGTCGGGATGCTGCCGGTTGCTTGCTTGCCAAGAAACGTCGAGCTTTCGACAGGTGCATAACGGGCGCAACATAATGCAGAGTGGTGCGGCCATGCGACCATTTCGTGCGTAGAACGTTAAACGTCGGCCGACGACCGCCACGTCGCTGCGGCGCTGTCGGTGAGATAGAATATCAATTTATTTTTAATCGCCTCCGAATCGCTGTCGTGCACCACCTGTCGTGACGTGAATCAAATAACTAATGGATTTGTTTCAGAACCTTTCCACTTTCGGAAACAAATCCCACAGATTTTCCCGATGCTGCTGGGATGCTGAGTCCCCCAGGCAATCGGCCCCCTTTTCGGTCCGGGTGCGGCGGGGGTCTGTCACAGCAGCCAGCCAGCCAGCAGTCGTCGGCGGCGATTAGCATTCGATTTGAAACGTGGAACCGTGCCACCCACCCGGGTTTCGATGGTCTCTCTCCCGCTTTGCCGAAGATGAAGAAGCCTTGTCGCGGTGCCAGCGGCTTTCGACAGATGCCATCGAAGTTGTATGACATTTTACGGCTGTTACATTAGCTTCGACCGAGCTCGGTTCGTAGACCAAGGAAGGAAAAGAGAGAGAGAGAGAAAGGCAACAATGTGGTCTTTGGAATACTTTGGATATCCTGGGAGCGATTGCTGTTCGAATCGAGTTGGTTTGCGGATGACGTCAATGTAAATCGGGCCACCATTCTACCGAAACCGTTCTCCGAGGGTGCGCAGTGAAATGTGGAAATGTAATTAAAAGTATGCCCCCAAAAATGTAACAACTAATTGCTAACCGTAAATTTTGGTGACATTCAAAAACAAGGGTAGGTGTGGTTGTTTTTCATGGAACACCCGGTGAAGAATGGTAACCTATTACAACATTGGCCTTATTTGGAACTGGAACTTTACAATTCGAAAAAAATCCCTGACGCTCTTTCACGAGTTTCACGAGGGTGTTCAGGGACTTAGATTAGATGGCTCGGGCGGCGATAATCTTTTGTCAACCATTTCTTATTCCGTCCAATGTTTGAATGATGTTTGATGATGTTTAACAACATCGGTCTTCTGTACGACAACACGTTGATCGATGCTCTTTTATTTTTGGTTCTCTTCTCATTATTCTCTTATTATTTTGGCGGGACCTCGCCCATGTCAAACTCTGTGATCCTCTGGACTTAATGAATCCAGTTGAACTCTATGTATTTAATTATCTTCCACTAAACAACTCCGCACCGGGCCGCTTACCGACTGTCGAGTGAAATTACGAATAGTTAGTTGCTGCTCAACTGGCTACAATCCCACCGAACCAAACTCCTTTCGAGCCCGGCCCGTCCGTTGATGACATTTTACAGACGTTGAGCAAACAAAAACTTTTACAATTCATTTATGAAATTACTTTTGTGCGCGGGACGCAAATTTATCTAGTTCACAAATTATTACGCCGACAGCGCCGAGTGGGCCGTCGTGGCTGTGAGTTTTTAACGACCTCCGCTTCATAAACCGGACGGTTTTTGCCTACCGATCGTCGCCGTTGTATCCGTTTTAATGCTCGAGACTCGTTCAAACAAGAAAAAGGATATTTATACACCGATTGGGGCGGCATAACGGCGTTGATTGAGCCCGCTCGCGCTCCACACTGCCGTTGGCTCATTTACTACGCCGGCGGTGTAGTACTCACCGTTTTGTCGACATGCCGCCATTTCTGTGGTGATTGCAGGAAAATAAAAATTGCAATAAAAAATAATTCAGCACCGATCGCCAGCGGTCCGAGGCGATGGCCACTTCTCGGCGGCGCCGGCAGCGAGCAGCATAAATTGTGTCCTTGTCACTGGCACAATGCAAAATATCTCTCCAATTAACAGCCAGACGTGTGCGCGGCTGCGTTTATGTTGTGCGACTGGCAAAATAAATTTATGATCCACCGGTTAACTGAGCCGGTTACTTTTTTACCGCCTTCGCGCGTTGGTCCTTTTGTTGCGCCTCCCGTAACAACCGTAACACCCGGCAAATAACCGTAAACGCATGATAAAACAAGTGAAGCATTATTCCGCGATTGATTAATGGGAATCATTCGTGGTGCGGCGTTTTCGGTCGACTTCCATCATTCATATTTATTATTTTGTTTTGGTGTGTAATCGAAAACAAATGGCAACTGCTCGATAACAGCCCACGACCCACAGCCGGCCACCGAATCGGCCAAAGGAAGTTTTTGTGTTTGCTTAACATCTGGATGAAGCATCACTTGGTCGTTGCTTGTTGCGAAACTCCGGGATTGTGGTTTTCGCTTATCGCACATCGCGCAACAGTTTCGCATAACTTTTTCACTAAAACTATTCTCTCTTCTTTGCCTCTTCCTACTATTACAGATTGAGCTGGTCAACGAGCTCGGTATCCTGAAGGCGAAAAAGACACTCAACTGTGAGAAGCGGAAAAACTACAAGTTCGACATCACCGCCGTGTTCTGCGATGGGTCACACTCCAAGAGGTATGAAGCCTGACTTATTGTTGAGCACAAAGTTACCGCGGGAAGTCACTCTCGTAACGCAAGATACGGTTCTAGAGCTTCGATCGGATTCTGTTCAATTTTCTTTCTTTATCAATTGTTAGTCATGTTAATACGTCTTTTCTTTTGTTCCTATCAAATTGATTGTAATTGAAATGTAAACCGCGAATTTTGGAATTTGGAATTTATGGATCACACAAAATTTCTAATTTCCGACGTGCCGCGAAAGTAAGCCAGTGTGTGTCCGGAAGCGCCCCGCGAGTAATGAGAAAAGTACATCATTTAGGTAAATTGGAAAAAGCCCCCCTACTGCGTAGAGGAAGGAACATTCATTTGAACCACACGAATCTGCACCGCAAAGTGGTGCCATCAATTTTGGGCACAGTGTTCCTCCCATGGTCTGGTGGCCACCGCCACCTCACCTCACCTCAAAACAGATTGCGAATGCTTCCGGACGTCTTCCGAGAACCGACCCGTTCCGGAGCAGCGGTTCCAAGGGGCGCTGAAATTTTTGAGCTGACAGACAAAATATGGCCCAACATCGCTTTCGTTTTCTCTGCCGCTCGGATCCTCCGTGTCCGTGCTCGTGCTGATTTACTCCTATCACTTACGTCTAATTTCAAAAGTTTTCTTTTTTCGGGCCTGTCTGTAACTTCCGGCGGATTGCCGCTGCGCGCATAACAGATGGGAGCTCTCCGTGTGCGAATTCGTTCCGATTTTCTTACCACCATCTCCTCAATCTGGTTTCGTTTCAGCGCAAGCGTTCACATCTCCGTGATTGACATAAATGAATATTCGCCAACATTCCTGCAGCCTTCGTACGTCACAGAGGTAAGTTTGGGCGAATTTTTCTGTGTTTTATTGGACGGTGCCTCTAATCTACTCGACCCTATGGAGGTCGTCCGTGTTGCGTGTGCCACGGTGTTCCGTTTTCACGGGCGGTCAGATGCTTGTCACGGCGCAACACTATCGCTGGGCAAAGTGTGCGCTGAATAAGTAATAATTAGTGTTGCCTCCGTGTCTCCGCGGCGACGACGGGCGGCGGCAAGCCCATCGATCATCGAAGTCAGTCATTTCCACGCTCCGAACACGGAGCGAGTGTGGTGGTGCGAGGGGGGCGCGCCAAAGTTTCCCAATATTCATCGCTTCTTTTCGAGCTGCGTAATTAGTGTATACACGGGGTCCACCCTCGGGTGTCTACCAGCGACCATGCGCCTCCACGGCTCGCTTTGTTTGGGAACTTTGTGGCTTGATGTAACATAAAATAGAGTGAAAGCTCCTAGCCACCGGTGAACTAGTCTTCACTTGCTCGACCTTCAATTAAAACTCCATTTTCGCCATTTGCGGTACCTCAAAAGAGCATGTCCACATCTTTTGTGGGGTGTGCGTGGTGGTTGCTGGTGGCCGGTACGACGGAGCAACTTGAACCCAATTAAGGTGGGGCCCACCTTGTAATTAATTCACGGTCCCGTTATTGATTTTTATTTACTTCAATGTGCCGGCCACCGGTGTGTAGTTCTTCAGCAGATCCTCAGTGGCTCAATTCCAATTCCCGGCATAATAATTTTGGCGAATGAAACTGAAGGTCCTTCGTGTGGAAGGATGAATATTTGCCCTAAGCAAACGTTTGATGTGAAGAAGCTGTAGCTTCATCAACATGGTGCGACTATTCTTAAGTGGCCAATGGCTTCCGGTTACTTCCGAGTGCCACTGACTGGTGATACCGATTTCGGTGGCATTTGCCAATGAGAACGGTCGTGCCATTAATCCCCCGGACTCCATCGTTAATTCGGTTAATTTCGAACCAATTCGAACCAATTGGCAGCAGTATAAGGCATAGCATACCGAGGTACCCAGATAGGCAACCGAGGAGCCGCACGCACTTTGGGCGCACATAGCTTGAAATCAATTAAAAGTGTACAAAATGATGGGGCTCATCAATCATTCGGGACGTTTTTTGGGGCGGTGCCGAGAGCCGAAAAGTTCGCTACAAAGGATTGATGACGGCTCCCGCTGCGGGGTTGTCCTCGGATCCGTCATTAAGTGCGTTACGAACAAACGAAAAAGTTTTCCGATGGGACTCTATCGACTTCCGCACGATGCGGTTCGCCGGAATTCCAACGCGGCCGACCAACAATTCATCGTACGCCGGCCCATTAGATTAGTGTGGACCAAAAGGGTGTTAAATACTTTCGTTTTCATTTCGAAACTCAGCCAAAAACGGGATCCTATTGGTGGATTGGAACGGTCCACCCGTTGTTGTTGTGTGGCATTGTTCTGCGATGTGGCCAACATAAGCCAATTGAATCGGTTTTTTTCGAAGCTGATCTGCATGAATTATGTGACACGCGTTCGCGTGATTAGACCATTACTATGCGCTGCCCGAAACGCCCGAGCTCGCGAAACAATAGCACAATTCACAACACCGGCACAAACGATCGCAGGTTATCAGCCACCAGCCAGCCAGCCTCTCGGTGGTCGATAATCGATAAGCCAAACCAAATGGCAGAGCAGCGAAAGGGCGGATTTTGTTGGACGTGCAATAGACATGTGCGCCGCGTTTACGTAGCGGCACTATTGTTTCCTGCTTCCGACGGGTTCGTGTTCCGGTCGCGGTGGCACAACAATGTACGGGTACGGGAGGGGCTCTCCCCTTAATCCCCCGCTATCGTTGGGAAACTTTGCTCCAGCTTTGTGTGTGCATCTCGCATCGCAGCTTCGAAATAGGCCGCCCTTTTTCAGGGGTTGATGATTGTGCAAACTGCGTTACTTGGGCCACAGTGAGCGACAGAAAGAGAGAGAGAGGGCTGTGAGGCACCAAAATAACGTCCACACCGGAACCGGTCGATGACGGTGCCGTTGCCGGTGCCCGGAAGTCCCGTACGTGCGAGCGAATCGGGATCCCGGGGACACGAATGCTGCTGCAACAAAGCCGTGTGGCACCGATGCACCGATGCTGGCGGTGCAGTTGCAGTTGCAGTTATTTTTGCCATGCAGCCTATACATCATCCGGACGATGGTGGGCAACGGCAGGACCGGAGGGTATACGAACAACAAAGTTTTACGTTGTTCCCATCAACGATTGGGAAGGAAGGACTGCACGTGGGAACGACCCGCCGTACTACGTACGATAGAAGGGTCCATTATGGGGAGAGCAAGGTGTTAAAGCTAATATTAAAGAGGTTTGCCGGCGAAAAGTCTGTCTTAGTCTTGCTACCATTGAGGCTTCACTTTTGCTAATCAACGGGATGCCATATTATTTAATTTAAATTCAGTTTGTTGGCCTTCATTAATTGACACTCGTTAAAGTAACGGGTAGATTTATATTATGTTTTGTTTGCTTGCCATTTCTTGTTGGCTAAAATGACTTCAAAAAAGAACGGAGCTTCAACATTCCGTTGGTTTCAGTATTGGCCCTTTCGAAGTTGCGCTTTCATTTGTTTAAAGTTCCAGCTGACAGTTGACCGCAATTCTATTACCAGGGCCTGGCTAATTCGAATATCTGATTAGTAACGGGTGCGGGTGCCCCGTTTGCTGACCTTCCACGAAATTATCCACCGAAAGAATTAAACCTTTCGCCTTACCCTGGGACCGTTTTTCGGTTGCCGTTGCCCGAAACCGCCCAAAATCGTCCGGGTCCCATTTTCGTTGAGTCAAATTTTCTTTCCGCTCTCGGTGCTCGGAAAACGCAGCGTGGTACGATAATTGCTTCGAGAAACGACCGCACCCATTTTCTTCGCTCTGTCCGTTGTGCGATAATCGGAAACGAAGTTCGACCCCGTCCTAAGCTGACAAAACTCCTAATTCAAGGACAATCAGAGCATTCGGGTTTATTTTTGCTTGCCCCAGCGATCGGGGAATGGGGACACTTCTAGGAATACCGTACTCGACACACAACAAAAATAGTAACCTAAAAGGACGAAAGGGCGCAACAGCGCGAATCTCGTCCCGAGACGCACTTCGAAAGGACATCCAAATTGTCTCGGATCGGATTGGCTCCGCATCATTCGGTGCGGCCTCTGCAATCAACCGGCGGCAGGATCTGCCATTATCTGTAATATCCAATGCCTCCAATCACCCAATCAGCAGACACGGCGGAAACGAAAGCGAACCGGAGATAATGCCCCGGCACACAGAGAAGCCGGTAAGAAACATCGGTAAACCTTTTGATGATGCTGTGCTTAATCATCCACTCGATTGGTCTGTATAAATTTCAACTTTCGACTCTGCGCAGACCACCGGTAGAAGTCCGATGGCAATAGCATCATCCTGGCGATGCCCGTTCCGATGCTCGAGGTTCCGAAGTTCCGAGGTTATTTTTGATTTGTATACTTTTCGGCCGGCACTTCGGTCTTGATCCTTAGCCACTACCCCGGCAGCGTCTTGTGTTTATGCATCATCGATTCTGGAGCACCGTCGGCAGAGCCACTTCGGCCCGAAAGGGAACCGGTCGGAACAACGGTCACCACTCTAGCACTATCGCCACTTCCTAGCCACGATCATCCCTATATCAGGTTGCTGTTTTACTGTGTCTGTGTCTGTGTCTGTCTGTGTGGTGTTCGGCAACGAAGCGAGCGCTCTCCGGAACGTGACTTTCTCGGGCCCCGCCTCACGGAAGATCGTGCCGTTCTGAAGAACTTCCGTTTTTTGTCCTTTTTAGTGCTCAAATTGCTCGAAGGGTTCGCCTTCGCCAAAACTTCCCGTGGGTCCGTGTTTCGGTGAGCGTCGCCACGTCGTCGATAGTCGGATGGCTGAACAATGGGAAATATTGGGTTCACACGAAAGTGTTGGTGGGTTTTTCTTCATTTATTCGTCAATAAAATTGACTGCAAATTATTCTGCATCAAAGTTGACGTTGCTCAGTTCCTCAAAATGTTATCCTCAAACCTACGCGTTTTAGGAACGTACGGCACGGTTTACAATAAAGGCACCACCATAAAGCCGGCTCCAAACATTCGGGTTGTCCCAAGAAAACAGTGGCACGTCGCACGGCCCACAGATAGCGAGCATCGCGACCCCGACGATCGGCTGCTCTGTGTTGTTCTTCTATTATTACGTTCCGTTCCGGCTCGTGGAACGTGGAACCGACCAAAAGGATTCCTCGCGCGTCGTCCTTTCGGTGGGCGAACGCTAAATGTTCGCCAAAGACGCCAACGGCACGGACCGTGCCGTTGGCAGCCAGAGCGAAGCGAAGAAAATGTAAGGAAAATAAATGAAATACCTTCAGGTGTGCGGTCGAAACCCGATGCTCACCCGATGGCCGCACTACTACTACCAGCAGCAGCAGCGTGGCCCTGGCGATATTGCAATGTCGGCTTCTCGGGGCAACGGGCAACCCACAGCAGCACGCTCTCGCCCGCACGCGAGCATCATTTCCGCCTATGCGAAATGCTCGGAATCGAATGCCACGAGCAACAACTCGGGGGGAAACGAAAAAACCCCTTTTTCCCATCCACCGACCGCCACGGGGCTGTTCGGGGAATTGAAACGAGAAAACTTGAAGCTATTTCCTGGTCACAGAAGGAACTGCTGCTCCCGGTTTTTTCTTGCCCTTTTTTGTAGTTTCTTCGGCAGCGACTGCGCTGAGTAACGGACCGGTCGGTCGAGGTCCGACGGAGGCGGAGGCCTTCATCGCCATCATCATCATCCTTTGGCCGCCCCACTGCCCCCGCAGCAACCAGCATGACCTCGGGGGCCAGGCACCGTAGTTATTTCCTATTTCTGCAATATTCTAGCCTCGCCGAGAGGAGGGCCTTTTCTGGGTACTCCCGCCAAGGTTCTGCCACGACGCCGTGTTGACAGCGTTCGATTACTTCCCCGCCACCGGTCCTACCGCACTCCTTATCCCCCCCCCCTCGTTGTCCGAGTGGCCTACGAACGAGTTCTGACCCGTGTTACTGTGTGGCGCCCTGTGGGGGAACGATGGAATTACATTTCCCCTCCGGCAAAGGTGCACCGGAAAGGCTGAAATCGAAAGGCAGACAGTCGGCGTGTGGTGTCCTTAGTTTTTCGTCCAACTTGTCTTCGGTCTCCGGCATTTCGCACGAAATCAGTCACCCGAGTAAAATGCCATGGACGCGGAAAGATGTGGAAAGAACTGCTCCTTCGAGATGGGCGTTTGCGATCCTTACGCCTGGCCGGACACTGCGCCCGGTCGACGATGACGCCCAGACCGACAAAACGGTTTGTCTTAAGGAGCAACCACTAGAGTTCCACACTGGTGCTGATTGTGGTGGCTTTCTTTGCCTGTGCTCTTCTTTTCCCTAATGGTCTGCATCCTTTTGCGTGACGTTTGGGACCACCCAGTCCCGGACACCGGGAAACCGCAGCCATTTGTCATCGTTACACGTTGTAGGTCGGCGCAGGATCAGGCAACGCTGCGGTGGATTGTTGCTACCCGCGGGGGGTTAGCTACACCGGAATGTCAATGGAGAACTCCTTGGAAGTTCCATAATCACCCCGTGGCACTGGCACTAAAATGGGCAAACAGCACCAGCACCGTGGCGAACTTCTTCTCCGGGGCGTATCGATCTGCGTAAAGTGTGGTGCCAACCGTTGTCGTCGTCGTGCCTTCGGCCGAAATGGGGGTGACCACCGACGGTGAACCGCCACTAATCACGTTTGAATTAATATCTCCCAATTGGATAACTTTCTTTCGACCGCTTTGTGTACTCCGAGCAAGCCGCCCCGCATGATGATGGCACTTGACGGTGGCCCATGTACCCCACGAGATAGTGAGGGCCAAGATAGCGAGGGTAGTTCCAGGTCCACGCACTTGACACGACGCTGGAATGAAGGCAGGCCCCCGTTATCTTTGGCCACGTTTTGAATAGACCACGGTCGGTTCTGCCCACGCGTCCCAAGGATTGCCACGTTGATCGTTCGCCGATTTGCCCTTCGGGAAGGCCTCGGGCGAGAAGAAGCCTCAACACGCAGGACGTAATCAAGAGCGATGTATTATTGCGCCTTTACGAGGGCTCAGGTTTCTGCGTCTTTTACTATGTGAGGGGCCTTTTCTTCATTCTTGCCCTTTGCCGTCGTCGTCGTCGGC
The DNA here is from genome assembly GCF_943734635.1 of Anopheles cruzii. Classification (NCBI taxonomy): domain Eukaryota; kingdom Metazoa; phylum Arthropoda; class Insecta; order Diptera; family Culicidae; genus Anopheles; species Anopheles cruzii. Next base: position 55,295,355 of record NC_069144.1, on the reverse strand, counting down.
GTTCTCCAAGGACCCAACAAAGTTCGCCCGGCCCGTGTATTTATGAACTTCAGTTGGTGCCACTCGGGCTGGCGCGTGCTGTATGGAACTTTCAACCGGCAGGCATAGACAACGGCCCTAATTGAATGTTAATCCGTAAAGGAGTGTGGCGGATGTTACCGGGAACGTGTTGGTTCGCTACTTTCGCCACTGGCACACGCAGCGACGGCTGTTTGCTGATGCTGTTTCTCTTTCGTCATCTATCTGCTGGCAGCGAAAGGCCCAGGCGAGATCTGGCGACGGTCTGGCAAACATGCGATAGGAACGGCGACCATACGCGCGTCGGCCGCGTGGTATGTTTTGTGTGTGGTTTTCCCTCATCAAGTATTACGTGTTTGACTTTAGAATTCACGTCAAGTGAAAACGTATCCACTCCGCATGGGACGGTTGATCGCACGGACTCGGGGAGTATGTTTTATGAACAATTTGTTAGCCCTTTTCGGCACTAATTTGAGTCATCGATAACACACAATTCAAACAAAAATCCAAAAACGTCAGGCAGAGGCATTCAAGATAAATTTACAATACGCCCGAATGTATGCAATCGTGTGAACACTGTTTCGAATCTATCAGAATCCTTCATCAGAACGGCTCCTTTATGCAGAACGGATGCTTTCTAAGCTAGGATTGAGAGGCTTATTTATAAGGTTTATCCAACTTCTGATAAAATGGTTCAAAATATTTAACACATCATTCCATATGGATTGCGTGCAGCATAATTTTGACCGGGGAAAGGATTTACCGTTACTAAATAATTGCTATCAATCAATAAAACCGGGCGGTAGGTGGTATCGTGTCGATCTTGGGTCGCTTCTGGGTCTCTTCAATCAACCCCAACTATCTGACGGCGGCCAGACAACACACTCCACCCCGGGCCGGGAGTTGTTTTCGCCCCACTGCCCTGACAGGCAATGTGCGGTTTCTTCGCTAAAACGAAATTGACTAGCATCCTGTGATTCTAGCGAACGGGCGCTAACTCCTGCCAATTCTATTCCCGCGCACAAAACCCATCAAAATGTGCGAACCTTCGCCGGAGTTAGCAAAGTTCGTAGTCAACACGCTAGGCACCATTTCTCACAAACACACACACACTTCTCGCGGGTCCAAAAACTAATCGGAGGCGAAAATCCATCAAACTTACACCGACCTTAGCAGGAGCGCGGCCACGGAGTGTGTAGCCCACAAACCGGATGATAGGTTTTTCATCGCGCAGTGTGCGGACTTGCCGGCCGCGAATCAATTCCAGCAAGTCGGCGAGGCACCCGCGCTTGCCTTGCGGCTGTGTAGACTGCGTCCTGGGGCACCCTCTGGGTCTTGCGCAATCAGGGTAACCGGGCGAGCTTTTGAGTAGTTTTCTCGTGCCGTACGCAAACATCAATCATGTCAACAAAACGGCAATTTTGTAGGTGCGCCACCACCAGCGCCGCCATGTTGTCGCACTGGGCTCCCGAATCCCGGTGGCGGCATGCGACGTGGGGTCGGTATTTGCTTGTTTGTGTCCACTTGTTTGACATTGGGCCGACCTCTACGCTCGAAAACCGCACACTACTCGCTGTCGGGAGGCTTGAGTTCGGCGGGTGAATGGTTTTTTTTCGGCCAGTACTTCTTCTTCCAAATTGATCGACTCACACAAATCAGGGCGCGAAAGTTTGTGTTTCACATTTGCTCAATAAAAAAGGGCACGGCCACGTGGCGGCCGAATTCCCGGGGGCCGCCGAAGAGGGATTGTTCACTTTATTGTTTGATTCATTGTGGCGTGGCGTGGCTGCTCATTTGGCAACTGTAATCTCATCAGTCAATGGAACGGAATTAAGTTATTCATTTCAATAGGACAAAGCAAATGGTGGCCATTACAAGGGGTGTTGCTCCATTAGGCCCCCGGGTGTTTAATATTGTTGATGATGGTTTTATTAATAAAAATCCGAAAATTCGACGGATCGGGCGGACCACTGTATTCAAAAATATTTTGCCATGTATTTAGCTCAAAATAAGAATAACGAATCAAACACCTCAAATTTAAATACAATTTTTGTAAACTGCTTTCGTATGAATGAAACAATCGTCTGACGCTAACCCACCGCTTGGACGGCTGCCAAACCTCTCCAATCTACAGCCACCACACGATCCTTGTGCAGGGTCGCATGGGACTTCTCTTGTGTGTTTGACAGGTGAAATCAAATGAAGGTGACCCAAAAGACACACACACGCACAAACGGACGACTGAAACTAATTTCATTCCTTGCACGAGCACCTAAAAAAATCAAACTTTGGTTTCGGTCGGCCCTGCTCAAACCAAAGCGACCCAAAGGTGGCTCCGGCGTTATTCAAACACCCTGAATCGACCCCTGTAAAAAAGTGTACACGTCCCCGACCGACTCTCTATCCTTTCCCGTTCAAAGCGGCGATCCCGGAGGTACCCATCAACTGGTCCCAGAGCACGAGCTGGTTCCGATTTTCTGTCCCCCTCTATCGGACGCCAATCGATGAATAAATTCTCGGAATAACGATTAGCCTGGGAAAAACTAATTTTCTCAAACCAACCCGAACCGGCTTTTCGGGGGCGAAAGCGAGAATTTCGTTCCCCCGAAACGTGTGCACAGGCGGGAGTGCTCACCGGGAGCCTGGTCATTCCATAGGCATCGTTTGAAAAATCGATACCACCGGCGAATCGGCTCTCCTTGATGGACCAGAACCAGCGGGGAACCATCAAACCCAACGGGAATGGAATCGAAAATGGATTCCTGGGGACACATTTCGATGGTCGGACGGACCATCGAATCAGCAGCAGCAGCAGCAGCAGCAGCAGGGAACCTAGGTGTTCGCCACGGCGTGTTACTTTGTGGGTTGACCGCTTGCTGGTGGTGTGTGTGTGTGGTGGTTTGTATGGCTCCCGGTGATTTGTCGACGAAGTAAAACGAATAATCACACCTCATAATCATCGCCGGCCGCCGCCACCGTTGGTGGTCGTGGCACCATCGTGTCCACCCCATCGGGGGGTATTCTAACGGGCTGGGCTATAAAAACGGGGCCAACTCAAGTGATGGTGGCATAACCGACAAACTTCGGCCGCCACTTTACCTGCGACATTAAAAAAAACAGGTGACCACACCGATTCTCAATGGCTGCCAATGGTGGCCGATGGTGGCCTGTGTTTAACGATTATTTTCTGGAAGTTATGGTGACGCCACTTGTGAATCGGAAACTTTTTTGACAGGGCTGGTGGGGGGTCACTCCAAAAAGGCCATTTTTTCGTATTTGAAGAACGGAAAAGTTTTCCGATCCCTCTACCCGGAACGGCCCGGTTTCGTGCCGTTTCCAGTTTTTTTAAATAACACGCAAATACATTAAAATTGGATTGGTACTAGGAACTGGTCATCCTGACTCACCGCAGGGAGTAACAGCAAGCAGTCAGCGTACTGCTCCAGGATCATTGTAAAGATGGTGGCCTCGAAACAAATTCCCGAAAGCCGAGCCGGTTATCGTTTATTATACGGTGGCGCTGGGCACAAACTTTGCCCCCTGGAATTGAAAACGATGAATTCGGATTAAGAATCAAGATTATCAAGGCGCTAACGGACAATTTTATCGATTTGCTGTTTTAATCAAAATAATGGACACTTCTCTTCTGGCGTTCTCGGTATTGCGGATTCTCTGTCCCCGTTCTTATTTGTCGATGGCATTTCTTCGAATCCTCAAGAACTCGCAGAATCTTCTCCTGTTTCTTTGTCCACTTTGACTTTTATTCCATCAGGGGCTAATGATTGATTGCGCTGTTCGTTGCAGGTGGACGAAGGCCGGCTGTACCAGGAGATCATTCGCGTCGAGGCCACGGACAAGGACTGTACGCCACTGTTTGGCGATGTGTGCAAGTACGAGATCCTGACGAACGATCAGCCGTTCACCATCGACAACGAGGGCTCGATCCGCAACACGGAACCGCTGTCGCACAAGATCTCGCACAATCACATCCTCTCGGTGGTGGCGTACGACTGTGCGATGAAGCAGTCGGCCCCGGTGATGGTCAACATCCGCGTGCGGCGTGTCTGCGAGGCGCACGTCATGGGCGTGGCCGAACGGATCGACTACACCGCCAACTCGCTGGAGAGCGTCTCGCTGTTCCCGAAGATTCGGCTCGAGCTGTGCGATATGCAGTGCAAGGGCGAGGACATGGTGATCCAGTCGTCGGTGTCGCTCAAGACGAAGCACATCTCGTTCGGGTGCGATCGTGACGCGACCCAGTGTCTGCGCCGGTTGAGCGAAGGCGAGCCCCGCCAGCAGCTGGCCGACGGTGCCGGCGGGCTGGTCGATCTGCTGCAGAAGAACACCGACTGGACGAAGGACCTGGTGTACGACGAGGGCGCCGAGTCGGTGTTCCACTTTGACGGCAACTCGGGCGCGATCGTGCCGAAGAACGTCGTGCAGCCGCAGGACTTTGCGGCGCACCAGTTCAGCATCGTGACGATGTTCCGGCACCACAGTATCGCGACGAACGATAAGCACACCAAGGAGCACATCGTGTGCAGCGCGGACGACCACAAGATGAACCGCCACCACATGGCGCTGTTTGTGCGCAACTGCCGGCTGATCCTGCTGCTGCGCAAGGACTTTAACGATGGCGACCTGAACATCTTCAGCCCGGCCGAGTGGCGCTGGAAGATTCCGCAGGTGTGCGACAACGAGTGGCACCACTACACGGTCAACGTGGACCTGCCGAAGGTGGAACTGTACGTCGATGGGGTGCGCTTCGAGAGCAGCGTCGAGGACCGGCACAGCAACCCGGAGGTGATCGACGATTGGCCTCTGCACGCGGCGCACGGCATCAACACGACGCTCGCGATCGGTGCCTGCTATCAGGGATCGGAGAACCGCCTGAAGCACGGTTTCAGTGGCGACATCTCGGAGATCAAGCTGTCGACCCGTGCCATCCTGACACCGAGCCAGATTCGCTGCGGAACGGACTGTGCCGAGAAGCTGCTGCCGCCCGCCGATCACTACCTTGAGCCGGAGCAGCAAATTCAGTCAAACACGCAGATGAACAAGATCGTGATCGAGGGTAGCAACAAGACCAACATCGAGCTGCTGCTGCAGCAAATCCAGTACATCAATGCGAAGGAAAACCCCACGATCGGACGCCGTAACATCCAGGTGATGACCACGGTGAGCTGCCCGAACAAGAAGGCGATCCGGTTGCCAACGATCGATACCTACATCATGGTTACGTCGACCAGCGGTGGTGGTGCTGCATCAGGTTCGTCCGGCACCGCGTCTGCTTCGTCGTCGTCATCAGTGTCGGGGTTGTACAGCAAGATCCTGGACAAACCGCTCACCACGGACCAGAAGCCCCGGATTGTGATCAGCGGCAACTCGAACCATCTCGTGTCGTACCCGGACATCAAGGATGGTGTGAAGATCCTGGCGCAGATCAACATCAGCATCTACACCGGCAAGGACATTCGGCCCGAGATGCAGAAGCTGGACTCGTGCAACGTGAACGTGTTCCCGAGCCTCAACCCGGACCACGAGGAGATCACGATCGACGATAAGGACGGGGCGGATGAGTCGCTGTTCAAGTTCGACATCAAGACGAAGATCAGCAAGGAGGGCGTCGAGATGATCGGTTACGACACGATCGAGAACTACCAGCACGTGCTGAAGTCGCTCGTCTACATCAACAAGAAGCCGGCCTACTACCTGAACCGGGTGTTCAAGCTGACCTGCTCGCAGGTGGACGATCACTTCCGAAGCGCCGAGTACACGCTTACGCTGACGGTGCTGCACCCGAAGCAGCAGCCAACGTCCTCGGCGGCGGCGGCCGCCGCAGCAGCGTCGCCCTCGTCGAACGTTCTGCTCGCCATCTCAACCGCACCGTCCGAGGGTCAACATAATGCGCCCGTTGCCGTCGATTCGCACGGTAAGCACCCGCACCCCTCCTTCAGGAGTGTTTAGTTGGGCGATAGTTTGGCGAACCCCACGAACAACCATGAATGGCTGTATTCATAAACCGTTTTCTTTCTTTCTCTTTCTATCGGTCATCCAGATAACACAAATCAGTACGCACATGCGATGCTACACTCGCACGATGTGCAGGAGGCCCAGTCGAAGGTTCGCACCAGTTCCGGCATCGTCGGGCACGAGAAGCTCGCCTCGTCCCACTCGACGATGCTGATTGTGGTGATTTGCGCCTCGTTCGTGCTGCTAATCTGCGGTGTCGGCATTGCCCGTCTGCGCAACAACAGCACCGGAAGTGCTGTGGGGGGTAGTGGTGGCGGTCTACTCGGGTCCGGCGCGGCCGGCCATTCGCGCAACACCGACAAACATCAGCCGTGCCCGAAGGTGGCCCCGGACCAGCAGCTCGATTGGGACGATTCCGCCCTGACCATCACCATCAACCCGATGCAGAACGACAACCTGTCGGACGAGAGCTCCGAGTCGGAGAACTCGGACTCCGAGGACGAGGAGGTCATCAACGGGCGCTACAAAAACGTCAGCCAGCTCGAATGGGACAACTCCACAATGTAAGCGAGCGAAATCCAATCGCACAAATCCAGCGCCGCCGCCGGCCCGCTGGATCCGGCCGGTTCGAATGATGTCTGTTTTGCCACCGGATGTGATGAAAGCTGAGATAGTGGCCCAGCGAACGGAGCGAGGATAAAAATAGGATCCCTTTTTTCGCCCCTAAAAAACGGGAAAGGATACGAACGGCGGGGGCGACAAAAGTGGTGTTCCGGGAAATCCCCATTGTTATTACTATTCAAATGGTTTCCATTTTCTGGCCCCGTTGCGCTTCCACGCCCCGACCCGCCCCCCCGGGGGTCGTGAGCACCGGGTGCTGTAACGCGCGCGTTTGGCTCCGTTCGCACCGTAGAATGATGATCCTCTTTCCGACCCGAACCTGTGCCACAGAAAAACCGCAACACCACCGGCAGCGTTCGTCACTTCGTCCGCATGGGTCCGCCCGGGACCGGAAGTAGCAAACGTAGTCGATTACGGAGAAAAGACTCTGCCAGCGTGTGTCGCCCTTCGTCCGGGTCCGGTACGGTCCGGTCCGGTCGCCGGAAAACTTTCGGACGAATTGCTTCCCCCGGCGCCACGGATCCGCTTTCTGGTTCTTCGGCCCCACGATAATGAACTTTGAATCACGCTGCCAACGAGCTATCCCGGGACATCAGCGCCGCCCGGGGGGTCGCCCAATACTGGCCACAAAGGAATACGCGGAGAGTAAGGGGGGATGCGTTGTAATCGGGGTGCCGTTGCGACGCTGTCGGGGACCAATGTGTGTCGTCGTCCGGTCGGTCCATCCGGCGATGTCCTGCGGGCGTCAATTTGCGTTTTGCGCCTCCTTTTGTGTAATCACATTCACTTCCAAATCCTCTCTTCTGCCGGTCGCGCAGCGTGTGACGTTCGCACCGAATGTCGACGGAACGCGAGTTTTCGAACACTCTCGTCACCGTCGACACATACTGGAAAGCTTTTCAGACCCCCCGCCCGGTTGCGTGTGACGAATTTCGTTAAAATTGATGTATGACGAGCGAAGCAATCGATCAATTCGGAACTGTCGATGAGTTGCATGAGGCAACAGGTAACTGGCCTCGTTATGGATGCTGCATTACGCGATGGCATTGGTGTCTGTCGTTTCTGCTGCTCTTTGCCGCGATCCGCTCGTTTTCGAATCCACGTGAATCGAAAGATTGAGAACGGATGATCGATTGAAGGGAGCTCCGACAGTGCGTTGGTGGATCCCTTTGGCGACGATTTTTCATTGCCCTAGAAATAAGTCTCCATAAGCCTTCAATGGGTCCCAACTTTCTGCGCTTTAGCAGGTTTTGTGCGAGTTTTTCGTCCCCCATAATCAATCCTTTCCGGTGGCTTAAAAGAAGACCCACACGAAAAAAAAAGCTCACGGTGAACCGGGGATCGTGCCAGATGTCGCACCGGCTGTGTGCGATGGTCGTTCGCCCGCGAAAACCCGCGACAGCTGTCTCGCAAAAACTTACCGTGCAGCAACCCTCTCAGCGATTCGGCCAGCTGCTCTGCAGCTGCGAACCACCGGAATCCCGTTCCGTGATTAATGAACGAATTAATAATTCATGAAACAAAACTCCTTTCGGTGGAGTGCTTCCAGTATCATTCGCACAGTTGAATAATTCCTGACAGAGCTTCTTCGCTTACTTCTGTCGCCCGGGTTCGCTCGCATCCGACGAAAGCGGTCTGTTTTGCTCTGTCTCTCTCTTTCATGGGCAGTCCTTCGTAGGCCTTTGGCGAATTAAAGCGTAAACTTATTCATCAAAGTTGACGCTGGGTAATATGGTAACGAAAGGCAAATTTTTGTTGCAAACCACTGAAGAGACAAAGCAGCCTTCGAATGACAGAAGCAACCCAACGGAACGTTCGCGGGGCCCGCTAGGCAGAAAACTAACGGATTGAGCAGGAAAACGAACACGTGCGACACGTTCTTCGGAGCGCAACAGTGTTGAAGGTGATGAAATCATTTCCTCTTAACTCGAGGACAACGGAAAAGCCTACAAACCTGTTGAGTTCCACCGATTCCTAGAAGAGTGTCCTCCACGTGAACACGTGTTTCCGTTGTTGTCGTCCATTGTAGTGTAAATATTTCTCTTGCCAACATTCCCAGCGTTACAACGATGCTTCTCCGAATCAGGTCCGTTCCGGTCAATTCTAGTAATTGATGCTTGCTGTAACAACAGTATTCTCCAGCATAGGTTACTAGCTCGCGGCATCATAGTGACAGAATTTTCCTCGAATTTCAAACCATCCGGTATGTTTGGATCATAGTTGGCTTGAGTGAAGCAATTTTGACAAAGGGCGACTCAAACTGAGTGGCGATACGACGGCATGCTGCTTTGAGTGGGGCCTATCATTCGGTTGATGGCTCCATCAACCCGTGTTCATACTCTGCAAACACTCCAGTGTCCCGTTCAATACACACCAAAAAGAACAGTAGGGGCCAGCGTTACTTTATTACGACACACGCGGTTGCGGGGTGGGTCAATTGCGCTCCCGCAAAAGGGCCAAACAAAGCTTTCAACATCAATAATAGGATAATGAGCGGCATTAAATCATGCATGTTTGATTAAACATCCATTACGCGATGAGCGGGTCGGATCTCTAATCGGTGGCCACTTTTCGGTGCCGGTAAACCGCGGCCAGCTGTTCGTAGCCGGCCCACCCTTCAGCGGGATTCAGCGATTACACACATGTAATTCCCTAATGGTCTCCCCGTGTTGTCTTTTTCCTCTTTTTTCAGCTAAATGAATACATCAAACAATTTAAAGTATGACAAATTTATTACACTACACAACACCCACTGCGGCGGGTCACCACCAGCGACACACCGTACGAAAGAGCAGCCCCAACCAGCCAGCAGCGCAGCAGAACTCCCCGTGAACCAGTGCGGCGAGACCAAGCAAGAAGCCTATATATATAAATAAATATATATATAAACTGTGTGAGAATGAAGTCCCCATAAATGGTCGCAGCGCCAGTGTGAAACAAGCTGCGGCGCAGCGCGTCGATCGGCCCAACCAAAATCTGATAATTTGCACTTCGGAGGGCCACATTATCTGGCCCGCCACTACACAGCCACTACCCTCCCGGGGATAGCACAATAGGAACGGATTATCTGCCGCCACACACACACAAAAAAAGCTAACAAAACATCCTTCTCTCCGAACGCGGGAGGACCCTGCAGGTCCTTTCCGCTGACGCGGAACCCCACACACGACGGACCTTCCCACTAAGGGTTCCGGGGTTCCCACGGGGCAGTGGACGGGACAGCCTATCTGTACTTAATGCACAGCAATGATGATGATGCAATCAGTGTGTGCGGCATTGTGGGAATCGGTTAATCGGCAAAGTAACATAACGCCGCAGCGCCAACAACATTCATTTCAATACGCAAGACAGTTCGAGACGAATAGGGAAAGAGAGGAAGAGAGAGATGTGTTGTGACCCCCAGGCGGGGTCGAAAGGAAAAAGCAAGGGCAAACACACATTAAACTAGCGATCGGCTTAATGAAAGTGAACACAAAAAGCGATTCTATATTATTAAAAGAAGTAAATACAAAAGTCCACAGAAAGTGAGGGAGCAAATCCCTCTAGCTATAAAACACGGTAGAGAAGGAAAGAAGCCAGCGAACGTAAGAAGGGAGAGACAGAGAGATAGCATAAACGAGGAAGAAATAATAAACGTAAAACGTGTGTAATAGTGTGTGAGATGTATAAATTGATAAACAGAAAGAGAATCGACGCGGCACGCGGTTTACGATGCCGCTGATGATAAGACGGCTAATTATAGTATCACTAGCACCTATTCACTACAAGAGAACAACGGAAAACAAAACAAAACAAAACAACAGCTACTACTAAACTACTACTACTAAATACTACTGCTACTACTGTAACTACCACTAAATCTACGACGCCCCCCAGTCAGCAACGTGCATGGAGAGGACCCCCCCCAGGTTGCTGCGCATTCCTGCGAGAACGTTGCGTCCTCCCCGAAAACATCCGCCGGCGCGCAACCTGTACGGCAGCCGGAGAGCCAGCGTATCGCGTGAGGTAAGGCTGAAAGGTTGTCCTCCCCTCTGTGGGCTTTTTAACCGAAAAGTGTCTAACGTGTGTTCTGTGCTGTCCCTTTTGTATTCCACAGTTGTGCTACGCCTCGCTTCGGATCGGAACCGGCGCCTCGTTTGATGGTGGCGGATGACGCTGGATGAATCTCCGAAATCACCGGACCTCTGTAAGCGGCGATGAGGAGACACGATTGATCAGCTTATCAGCATTACTTGCCCCACACCGTCACACATCTTACTTTTGCGCGCGCTCCCGGAGGCTTCATTTGGGTGTGTCTTGCCATGCTGCGTGCGTGCCATCGTGTTCGCGTAAGCCGATTTTAGCAGTTTTTATTTAGGTGTTTTAACCACAAATAAAGTGCACAAGAAGACATTTTAAGACACACGGAAAGAAAATATCAACGGAATTGATTTGTACGCGCTCCCGAAACGAGAAATGCCGTTTGATCTGCAGTTTTAGTACACAGCACACACTTTTTAGTACAGAGCTTCTTTTGTAGCACAAAGGGCGAGCACAAAGGACAGAGGACAAAATTTGGCGGGCCACACCAGTAGGACATTAAGGAGCTAAGAGCTACTGGTAGGTTGGGGCCGGGTGTACCGTCCGCGCGGGAACCGCAACTCTGTGAGTGTGGTTAAAAGTGCAGAAAAGAAGCGGAGAAAAATACTATGAATAAAAGAAAAGATCCCTGGCCGCGCCACGCCGGACGGGGGCTGGCAACGGCGTTCCGAAACACTTTAAAATGTGTGGCTGAAGTCGTGTTGAGGTGAGAGAATCTCATCGCGTAACGCTTTCTGCCATGCGTCCGCGCTCCGTGTCCGTGTCCGGGTTTGGTTGCGACCCACACCCACAAACACTTTCGTTTCACTCTCAACCGCCCCCTCCCCCCGAAGGACATATCGTATTTGCATAAGCTTATTACAGCAGTAGTAAAAACAGCGGCACACAGGAAATCCGCAGGCCGGTCGTGGTGGTATTTGTGTATGTATGTATGAGAGGTATTAAACGTACGTTCCGAAGCTAGAGGAATGATAAGTAAACCTTTCGCAAACTCTGCTATGCCTCTTCGTGATGTTTGGGGCCACCGTGAGATGAAAGAAATGGCCCCGAGTTGCCGAGCGGTGGAAATCGTTTTGTGTTAGAGATTGATTGAGGGATGTACACCGTTTAGTTGCTCGTAGATTCTCGTGCGAATGTGTCGTTGGTCAATGGTTCCCCCGCATTAGCCTTGTAGTGTGTGTGTTTCCTGCTAGCAATGAACTCATCTGTTGACGGCACCCAGTGCGTCGTGCCCCCCCGCGGCCAGTTGCGATTGTTGCGATTTGTGCGTGTCGAAGAGTAAGCCCAAATGGAGCGTGAAGATGAGGATAAGGGTCGTTTTATGCTTCACTTGCGCTGTGTAACACTGTGACACCAACGCCACGGTGTCCACGCTCCACGTCCATATGTGTTTGGTGGCCCCCTTTTTTCTGGCCGAACAGTAACCGGTATCCATAGGACTGTGTGAATTCAACCATCCGTTTTGGGTTTAATTGTTCACCATGAAATACTCGGGTAGCCATACAAAAAGAAGAAAAATTGTCCTGGTGGGCTGGCCAACATGACACTCAGCACTCAGACATTTTGCACAGAAACACCACCATTAGTGAAGTAATTTAAAGCAACACTGGCAACAGCAGCAGCAGCAGCAGCTTTCGAATTTTCTGCTCGACAAACCGTCCAATCGAAGACAAAGCGAACTAACTCCATAAGCATAAACCACACACATAAGCCAGGTTCACACAAATCTAAATCGATTTAAAGAGACACTAAATAGTAATAAAATCCACTTACATCACGTCTACGGCGCGGCACTCGAGTGAGCAAAGAATTCAACGACTCAGAACTGTTTCATGTGCGCGAATGGATTGCGAAATGTGCACAGAAGCGATCCAGGCGCTGGAAATGATTACCTTTGAGCCTTTTTTGGTTTCTTTCGTATTTCGCCTTCGTTCACCTATCTTTGGTTCCAATCACATTGTGATGTTTCGTAATCTATCGTGCTTGGCTGCTGATCTTCAAACAAACAGAAGGGGCAGACGATGATGTAAAATGCTATGAACACACAAACTTAAACCATTCTTAAAAATGGGGATCGATGTTTGAACGTAAAACTTAGAGGCTTAGAGGGCATCTCGACGGGACGCAACGGAAGGCGTGGCCATTTTTCAAAGGAACACACAGGCATTTAAATAAAAAAATAGAGAAGGAAGTGCGAATATGCAGAATGTATGGCAGATTCTAGTTTAACATTAAATTACCGCAAAAATGTGTATATTGAATAATAGTAAACGGTAGTGGTGTGTCCCGTGTCGTGTGTACACATTCGAGGGGTTATATGTAATTGTACACAACTGTGGGCCCAGTTCCCGCAGGTCCTTTCCCGATTTTAGACCCAATTTTGGTTCTCTACATCTCTGATACGACCCAGCCTGATGGCAAAAGCATAAAAACACAAAAACTGGATTGAATCGAGACAAAAAATGAAAGCCAACAGCGGAACATCGTAAAACACGAACAAATAGACAAACACACACACACACACGCGGGAAGAAAATCAATCAAAACAGGAGGAGGCAATCGGAGGGTGTCCAAAGGACCGCCGCGATCTCCACAACTGGATCTTATTACGAACGATCAAGCAAAGGGTGGATTACGAAAAATGGCTAATACATGATCAAATCATTATCAACGGAAGCGAAAAGGAAAGGAAGAACGCAAGAGAGAGAGAGAGAAAGAAAAGTGGCCCGTTGAACTGTATAATGGCAGGAAACAAAATTACGATAAGATAGTACGCTTCCTTTTCCAGAATGAACGTAAATAAAAGGATGCAACAGATTCTAGCAAATGGAAAAGCGCAGTAAAGAAAACAAAAAATATATATATACACAAATATATATAACGAAACAAAAAGTAGTGAAACAAAACCCAAAACAACAAACTGAACCATAAAAGATATTATCATATTGCTTTTCTTACCAGCGCTCGAAATCCAACACCCTAAGCTTGGAACAGTCCCAAGCAGGCTTATAAAGGACATGACACAAACCTATCTACCATTAATGGGGCATGGAAGATGGAAACGGAGGCGGCCGGTTTGATTTTGTGTAATGAGAACAAACTGAATTATAAAACTGAAATAGATTTAGAGCAGCAAAAGTGAAAATCCATATATACACTTATATATATATATATATAAACGATTGCCCACAAACCGGGCATAAATCGAATTTCCAGTTCATGGCGCCGGAACAGCGTCAGCGGGAGGGAAAGGAAGGCAGCTTGTTGTTTGATGATGGTTCAAGGCTTGATTTTGTCTCATTTCTACGTCACATAGTAAGCCATTCTATCCACAGCACACTCCGTTACCCGTTAAAGACATTCTATTGAAAAACACTAAAACGGGACGATGCGTAAGCATTTAGTGTAGAGTAGGTAAAGAAGGTGACGCGGTCCGTGAAGCGGTTTTCTGCGGTCTTGCAGTGTCCATCTTGCCCGAACATAGGGACGGAACCCGGTGTCGGTGTTGAGTGCAGTGCAGAGTATTTAACACACATAAAAACCACCCAAAACTGGTGAACTTTGCAAACGCAAATGCAGCTACAAGCTCTTTTCCAGATCTCAATCCAATCCAGGCATTTTTTCTTGGCCACAACTTGTCGCCTGCTTTTTCTGACGTAGCTTAGAACGCAGCGAACGAGTACGGCGTTTCATCGGATGCAATCCGTGTTTATGGGTTGGCCACCAACATGACCAACTGAGAAGACGGAGCTATAAACGGAAAGTCGCAGGAGGTACGCCCTTTCGGTACGACAGGATAGTAACTATATAGTGAAACAAAATACCACAAACCCAAGTGGGTCAGAACTAAGCGGATAGATATGGCTGCAAAAAAACAAACCGGAACAGACCGATATACTCCCTGTAATAATCCCAACTATTACATGTCCGTTTTTTCGTTTCATTTGTCGAATAAAATTTAATTAATAAAATCAAATGTACGGTCTCGAGTTTCAGTATTCAAATCACACGTATTTTGTAAAAGTAATGCTATATGGTGTAATCCTCTCGACTTAGCAACCCATGTGTGACCCAGTACTATCCTAAACCAGAAATATTTCGCGTTGGTTTGAAATGTTTCAACCCATTCAAACATTGGCAAATTTTAAAATTTGACCGTTAATTCTTCCACATGTTACTTTGTTCGGCTCGGCTAGAGAAACACAACGCAATTTAGTATCGTTTTGTTACGTTTTTCTTCTATATAAGACGTAATATGAATTTATTATTTTTCATTCGAAAATTAACATATGACTATCGGCTGTCCTCGTTTCACCTTAAACTCTGATTCTAAAACCTACACACCGCGTTTCCACCTTCCCACTGACTCCGCCACTTTCAGTCCGACTCACTCTTGAACCTTTCTCTGACATTTTAAACCAGATTTCCTTCTACGGTACGCGGCCCCCGAGAGTGATGCTTTGTTTCTCTCTGATTAGTATGTAAGGTTAGAAAAGTTCCAAATATTGTAGGCGTAAAAATGATTGCTGCCTCTGTTCGCACTCCCATTCCCTCGAACCGCAAAAACCTTTCTGTCCATCTGTCGAGCAGCAACAATGGAGTGCCTTAAATGCTAATGTGTATTACTTTTCTTACCCGGAGAGGCCAAAAGCTCTAGTCCGCGAACTCGGGACGCAAAATGTACTGAAATAGTCTGCGTGATTTTTTTTTCGGTTCCGTAAGTAGACAAAATGATCTCGAAAGTGCAAAAGAAGATTCGGGGAAAGTTTGATCACATTTTTTTCCAAAATATACGACACAAATTTCTAAACTTTGTTTTCGCTTTTGCTATTGGCGAGAGAGATTTTCTGAAAATCCTCGGCCACAATTTCTACACCCGGCGACATCTGTGTGTCTCAAAAAATCGTACCATTCTCTTTTCGTTGTTGTCGACTAACTTACTTTTCCTAACAATCTAACGGTCGTGTGCGATCGTTGAGCGTATTTACAATCGAATGATGCATACGGTTTTCTGTTACGCTCTAATTACGTAATGTTTGTTTGATAGAAAACCGATAAAGATGAATGTGTATCGATGAACAAACTTTGAAACGATAGATTCCAAACACCGGATAACCTCACGTGTACGGCATATAATCCGTATACGGTGTTAATGTGGGTCTGTGTGCTCCTGTTCTGGGTTCGTTCCACACAACCACGCTCCCGAGGTTCGGATACAATCTAAAATCTTGAGTTTTGGACTGCACGAAAATGGTAGCCATCGCGAATCGGTTGGCGGAAGGATAATGGTAGTGACAGGACTTACGCTTCGCGCCGGTAGATCTTCTCCATGATCTTGAAGAACAGTTCGTGTGGTAAGCCGCGCGAAATTTGCTGAATGTGCGTTTTGATCATATTGTACGACTCCTCCTCGTAGATCGCGTACGTAGTTGGAAGGCCGAGTTGTTCGTAGAGCTTCTTGACGCGTGCAATCTTGTCCGGATCTGTTGAAGGACACAGGACAAGACCAGTTAGTAAAGAACACCCCACAGGCAGCTAGTTCCGCTTGCTTTCCACTCACTTACCATGTGAGCCGTAGCACTCCTTCATGACCTGCTTCTGCTCCTCGGTAGCGCGCTGCATCGCGACCACCGCCAACCAGCTGCACTTGCCCTCGGCAATGTCGGTACCGACCTTCCCGATGACGGCCGGGTCCCCGAAGCAATCGAGAAAATCGTCCTGCGCCTGGTAGAACTGCCCGATCTCGAGCAAGATCGTTTTCGCCTGGCGGAACATTTCCGGATCGGTGTATCTGAAAGGATCAGCAGATCACGTTAGCGATCCGTACACGGCCAGTCCATCAGCATCAGCTCCTTACCCGGTCATGTGCATGGCCATGGCCACCGGGAGGTAGAACGTGTAGTAGGCAGTCTTGTGGAAGACGATCGATTTGTAAATGTCCATCGTGTACTGGGTCACATCCAGCTTGGCCGACAGCAGATCCAGGCTCTGGCCGATCGTCGTGATGAACTTCATGTTGCTGAACTCCTCCAGCAGCCGCGGGTAGTACGACTCGTTGCCAAAGTGCTTCTTGAGCACGTAGAAGATGGCCGCATCGATCATGATCCCATCGTTGATGGCCACCATCTTCACATCGTCCAGCGTGTGCCAGCACTCTTGGCCACGGCGCATCGTGCTCCCGTCCATGATGTCGTCCATCAGTAGGAACATCGTGTGAAGCTGGAAGAAAAAAGGGGCACAAAAAGCCAAAAAGCCATTTAGAATCGCTCGATTTCGATTTGCGTCACGCGCAACATAACCCCTGCACTCTCTTTTCGCCGAATCTAAGGTCAACACGCTGCTGACGCGTTCGACATTCGGTTCAATGGGCGGCCGAGCGCGTTATCAGCCGAAAACAAAGTCCTAAAAAGTTTGCCGTTCTTTTGCCAGACGAGTAAAATGTGCTATTAACCTTAAACTCTATCAGCCTGAGGTTTCCGAATTGATACGAAATCATTGTGGGAGCCAAGGATCGAGGAGCTTAACCTTGTCTAGTGCGTCGTCCGAACAATAAACTCACCATTTCGATGCACCAGCCCAGGTACTGAGCCCGGCGAATGTTCTCCGGAGTGAGGTCCTCGTGTTTCGCCAGCATGCGGTACGCCAGGACCGAGGCCAGCCCACGGTTCTTCTTGCCCTTCGGCACGTTGTACTGGAGGGCGCGAACGAACCACTTGGTGGCCACGTTCTTGTCGAACTTCCGAGCGTACTCGGTCAGATCGCGCACCAGATCGGGAAACACGGCCATAAACTCGCGGCTTTCGCTCTTCGGGACGGCCGTCTGAGCTGCCGCTTCCGGTACGGATGAGTTCAGCGTCGACAGTGTTCTAGAGAGCGCGAGACAGACAGAGGAAAAACATTATTAGTGACGAAGAAAAGATGATCTTATGTGTGATCAGTATCAGCAGGGTTTCAATTCGGTTCCAAAACAGAACGTGATTAGCACAACCTGCGGCGCCTGCGGGAAACACAACCGATTAACGTTTTGTTTTGGATCATTAAGCGCGGCGTTCTATAAAAAGAGTGGCTAATTAGCAGGTTGCAAATTAAATCTACCAAACGGGTTCCACACAAGCGGCCGATGATCATCGGCTTCTTAGCGGACTTAGCAGATCCATCCAAAATCGCAAAAAAGCAAGGTTCAAAGGTTGGCCAAACACATCAAATGTGGAACTGATTTACGAATGAACGCCACAAATCTCTACGGGAACGGGCTCACAGCAGCGCCGTAGACATTTTAATGACTTTATTTGCACGGCTTATCATTCGAACCGGGCCCGGGGCGCGTTGCTAATCAGTCCGTTAATCAACCTAAAGCAATGCTAACAATTTGTCCGCAATGTTGCGTTGTATTTTTGGACTCCGGTTGCCTATTTCTGCGCTATTTACCCTGCGCTGGCCTCAGCAACAACATGAGTGACACGGAGTTTCACTGTCCAGCCCCCGGGTGTGAAAATGACGTTTTCGCACCTCTCTCTCTCTCGTTTGCGCACGTTTTCCACCTCTATTTAGGTTACCCGTTAGCGCCCAGAACCGCCCAGAAGGATCACGGCACATATGGGCGCCACAAATCACAATGTTCAAATCAGACTCCACATTCTGTATTGGCTGGCGGACGGTGAGATCAGCAGCCTGACGCGATTGCATAAATTGAGATCCTCGCGGAGATTTTCGAGAAAGCTTGGCACGGAACAACAACAAAGCAAAACCGCCTACAATGGGGGACCATTCAAATCGATGCACGTACGCGTAAACAACGTGCGCCCGACGGCCGCTGTTGTGAGTAATACAAAAATCTTGATAGCAAGGCCGCCGCCGCGGCGAACGGAGCAAAACAAACCCTACGAAAACAAGAAAACGGTCATAAATATTTACGCCTTTCCGTGGAGCGGTGCCGGGCCGGACAATGCGCGAACGCCGCTAACGCCGTTTTGCAGCCCTTCGATCATATCAGCGCGAGCACCCCGGTGGGGTCGGCTTTATCTTCCCCGGGCCACACTGTGTGTTGACCTTCCTCTTCAGAGCTCTTATCAGTCAAAAGGCTAGGCAAAAGTGTGTCGTAAAACTGAGCCACAGCGGTGCCCTCTATCGGACAAGCCGTTTTTGCTCTGGAACATTTTGCGGTCGATCGCGCCATTTTGAGAAGGATTAAGCATGGATTTCTCGAACGGACGGGCCCCGTACCGGTTGGCGCCTACTTTCTCTTACACGATCGCAAAGCAACGGTCGATCGCGTGACAGGCGATTAACCAGTCAGGAAGCGCGGATATCTACCGATCGAAAGGAACGCCTCCACGCGCGCTGCACCTTAATTCCAACAAAAACACGCCACGCACCCAACGCGGAGGTCCCGCGGTAGCACACTCACCATCAACAGCCGCGAGAGCCCCTTCGCGACCGGCTTTTTGACCTTGGCAGTAACATTTGTGTAGCCTGGCGCGGCATCGTTTACCGACCGGCCCGCAGCACAGCTGGGGCGTTAGAACGGAGTGGCGTGGCGTCGCTTCGTTGGAACCGCACATTTCATTCTGGAGGCGCAATAAAGAAACGGCTGCGCGAGAGTTCGCAGCGAAAAGCTCCTTTCACACTCTCTCACGCGCTGGTTTGTGGCCCCGACCAGGGGTGCCCGTGTTTTGGGCCGATGAAAACTACGCAGTAAAGTTCGTATCCAGAACACACAGATGATGAGGTGATGAGACGCGCTCGATAAAAAAACGCTGTTCTCTCTTTATCTTGGATTTTTTGCGAATATTTCTACAACATCGGCCTACTAAGGGTTGCTGTTGGTGGGAATCGAAGCTGATAACAAGACATGGTTCCTCGCGGGAAGGTGACACACAGCATCGATCACGTACGCATAGTGTGAAGTTCACACACGCGTCTATTTTCAACCCGTCCACCGGCGGCAATAATGTGGCGGCCACACCAGCGCAATGGCGTTGTTGTGATGGAACCCTCCCTCCTTGGGTCCATATTATGGTCCGGTTTTGTAGCGAACGTTGACTCTTCAAAGTTTGGCGTGTGTTTCGCATTCTCCTCAATTAGTGTGCGCTGTCTTGGGTCGATGTTGTTGCCATAGACACAAGCAGCGGGCCTCTCTGCGGACCACCACCCGTCGTGCCGTCGGTCAATTCGATTGGGTGGTGGAGAATACTTAATCGCTTCGCAACGTCAAGTGGCCGATTGGAAACAGGTTTTTGTAACACATTTGCTGGCTTTGATTTGCGCGTTTGTGCATAATTTTATCCCCCACACCACCACTACGTGATGAGCATATCCCGGACACGCGGTGCGCGGTGGGATCTTCATGGTCGATAATCTTCTCCCTTCATCGGCTGGTGGGCCGAGCGTAGCAGAGCCTATGGCTCCGGTACTAAGCCAGCGGGTTTGTAACCACAAGCCGTTGTGGAATGTTTTCTCTTCGCTCAAGGACTGCTTTGTTTGCTTCGATCTTGCTGCGACGCACGTCGCCGCGAAGCACGGTAAACACAGAGAGACGCACCTCTTTGCTGGTGACATTACATCGATGTTTCTAGCATCGCAGCAACGGGCGTCGATGAGTAAAACAGGTTTTGCTATTATTACAAAAAGAATGACTCACGCAGCGCGGCTGGCGGCTGCATTCTTCCCACCCAACAACACCCAACGGAACGAACCGGGAATCTTGTTTTGACGGAGTCCAGGAGAGTTGACCTATCGCAGCGTGTGCCAACGCACCATGGAAAACAGCTGTGTGTGTGTGCGTTTGCACACCCATGAACGGGTTGGTTTGCACACCCATGAACAGAAAGAGGTCAGAAGAGAGCGAGGAAAAACAAAAACAAACGGCCCATCGAAGCATATTCATCCAATTGCGGGGCGACCGAAGAAGCGCCGAGTGAATACTTTCGCACAGAGCATTGCGTTCCACGGGAGGATCGTCCGAGAATCTCGGCACACACACAAAGACGCCCGTAAAAGGGCCTACGTGATCTATTTTTAGCACACCGAAATGTGTATGCGTTGTCGCCGTTCCTTGGTGTGTGGCTCCTTTCCATGCCACAACACACGCGAAACATTGATGGAACCAACAACATGATGGACCGCTGATAATATCTTCCGCGGACACCACCACACCTCCGCGGATGCTCCGCTCTATCACCGACCTCCCACCGGTCCGCCGATTGATAAATGGAAACGAACTTTGGACGGTCCGAAGGCGCTCCAAAAATACTGATTAAATCATCGCCGGCAGCCGGTTCTTTTATCGTCCCCCTGGAGTGTGTGTTCCCTAAATGAAAAAGTCCACATTTGGCCCCTCCGGTGTCGGGGGATTTTATGTTGGGCCTCTGTTAACCTCATTGACAGTCGTTTTCAGGGAGTTGCTTTCAAACGTGGAGTTGTATTGTCCACGTTCGTTAAGTAAAGCTCAAACTGTGATGGAAAACATAGATTGTGAACCGTCTCAATTCCGGTCTTCTTACCTTGACACCTTCTTCAGTCTTATCTGCTGCTTGCTGTCGCAGCTACTGCGAACCGTCGTCGGGTTCGGGTTTTCCGTCCGGATCGTCATGTAGTCGGAATTGTTCACCTCGCTGCTCTTGGAGATGCTACGGCAGGCGGCCAGAAGGGCGGTGGGCTGTCTCGCCCCACCGTACGCCCCTAGCATGGCCCGCGACAGCTGACCGGTCGACAGTTGAGCCAGTTTGGAAAACATTTTCGTGCCTCTTTGGTTCTTAATGCTTTTTTGGAAAAACTAAATCAAAACACACACCACCGACAGTCTGCTTCCAGGTTGGCTACTACGATTTGTGCACTGCCTGCTACGGCTTTCAGCTCACGTTACGTGAAATTTCGATGCCCACGACGATGATGATGATGACCGTGTTTCTTTTGCTTCGATTTCGACAGCGTTCGGTGGAAAGCGTTTAAAGTTTCTTCATCGCCCGTCGTCGTCGTCATCCAGCGGCGCGTTTCGTTTTATGAATTTCAGATTATATTCGGAATCCTGTGTATTAGAGTTTACTGTGCCCCCCCGGGGGTGGAGGTGGCCGCTGAGATAGCGCAAACCGGTTGAATATCTTCGCGTCTTCTGTTTTGGATTACACACGTGCCCTGTCTCGCTCTCTCGTTCGCTTTCTGTCACGCAATATGCTGCTTTCGAAACACTGGAGTTTCACACGTTCATCTGCCCAGCACACACACGTACGTACACGGACACAACTACAACCTACCGCACCTACTCTGCTGCTGCTGACGTCACACTGTGGGCACTTTCTTCGCCTACTTTTCTTTGCCTTCACAGACGATAATACCGTTCGCCAATGTTTGTTTTCTTCACGCACGGCTGAGAGAAGTGGAACGAACCTTCTTCTTGCACTGGTAATAAGCAGGGAAGCGCCGGAGCGAGTATTATGTAAAGAGACTGTTTTCTGTTGTGCTACGAAGTTCCGAAGAAACTGTGCCTTCCTCGGCGAAGTGCATCTGTTTTTGATACAGGCGAGTGCGGATCAAAATAAAAACCCGACACCAATACCAGCACTGTGCGTTCATTCGAGCGACAGAGAGGGTAAAGCCACACGCTACGATTTGTCTGCTACTTTGGTCTGCGCAGATCAAAGTCGTTATCGGATCGTAGTAATCTGTGGAGTGTCCACACGCTGCGACTTCATTACGATTTGCGTTGTTCTTACTTATCTGTCACAGTGATCGGGGAAATGGCTTTTAAAGCGAAGCAATGATTAAATTTCGATAAATTCTGTAAAAAACTCGCGCATCAACATGTCAACATGTTAAACCACCATCAACACACGCAAGCATGTATGGAAGTTGGACAGATATTAATGCTCACCTGCTTTAATTTTCTAAAACTGCGGCGATGGCCAACAACGAGATAAAATCGGTGCAATTTCGCTGTTCACACGTTACGATTTGTCTGTGGCGATGTGATTGCACAAACCAAAGTAGCAGTCAAATCGTAGCGTATGGACCGGGCTTTAGTTCTTGCGTTCGCTATCGCACGGGCAAATAGAGTTCATTCGGCCGCGGTGTTGGTGTGGACATTCATCGTTCGCACGCATATCAGCACAGTTATGTTTCGGCTATGCTCAAATGTTTACCTCTTTAAGCCTGTGGTGTTTGGAAAATTTTTGAATATTGCGATTGTACCTCTCCATAAAGAGCGCAGTTTCCACGCCAAGGTTACGCCGGGTGTAAATATTATTGTTCGTAGCTATTGACCCAAACAATAGCGCATATTGAACCGGCTAACATAAGCGATGCTTATCGAGGCACAATCATAT
Source organism: Anopheles cruzii (assembly GCF_943734635.1). Classification (NCBI taxonomy): domain Eukaryota; kingdom Metazoa; phylum Arthropoda; class Insecta; order Diptera; family Culicidae; genus Anopheles; species Anopheles cruzii. Next base: position 55,272,343 of record NC_069144.1, on the reverse strand, counting down.
GTTCGAGGCGCTCGCGTAATCATCGGCGTAAATAGTGCTTTGCTTGCGCACGTTTCCCTCAGAGCCAATAGTTTGCCGAAACGATTATATGCCTGCAACGGTGCAACTGTTATCAAAATAAAACGATTATCATTGAACGGCAATATCAATATCACACTATGCTGCCAATCCTACGATCATCTGCTGCTTCAAAGGCGTATTTGAGCGTTTGTTAGGCGTATTTGAGCTACGCATTAGCACCTCGTCAGAGTATTTTGCTACTTTTCGCATCATCCGTAGGATTCAAAATTAGCTTTATCGGCGGCAGAGATTTAATAGCGATCAATCAGAATTTTACTCCTTTGGCAACGGGTGCCTATGAATCGCGACGTAGTTCTCATGCTATGCCGTTATGTAGTCACGTAGGCATTTCGCGGATGAACGCTCAGAACATTCATGCGTTCTCCGAAGTCGCTGTACATAAGCAAATGAACGGTAGCTTATGTACTTGACCGATCATATGGAAACTTACTGGACACACTGATAATCAACAAATTATTAATTGTTTTTTTTAATGCAAACATACCGACTAATTTTGTGTTCCTCTGTGGAATGCACGACTAATGTTTTTACATCAGGATAATTAATTTTCAGGATATTTAATTTTCAAAAAACCAAAAACAGGATATTTAATTTTCAATTATAGGTTGCCAATGAGTTGTGGCGGGGCGTAGCGGATCACCCAGATTCGCGATGATTACCACATTGTTCCAGGATATGTGGTGTTCCGTTCCGGCCCCTTAGGGGTCCCTAACTTCCAAGCAATACGTCACAGTTGGTCCTGCTCAATTCGTGGAATGCAACAGTTGGTTGGAGGCGAAAACAGGTCAAGTTTATCGAAAGCAAATCCGTTACCCGTTTGTTGGATCGATAAAAATTTTCTTCACCCGAATCCTTCCGTTCGTGTTGGCCACAGTTGAGCTTAAGAAGCATTACTGTGTTCTAAAAATTACAAAATTCGTGTTAACTAAAGACTACGCGTACCACTTCTCATCATGGAGGTTATGGAAGAAGGAAACCTTATGGACAGAATTCCGATTCTGCTTCAACGTGATTTGCAGTACTATGAGGTAAGCAAGCGGCTGTCGAAAAGGTATGCTGCCACGGAAGCTTATGGCGTATGTGTTTCGCAGGCCAATCAAAAAGTGCTTCAGGAAAATATCTGCTCCGGTGTGGTCGGTGGCAAACTGGACTTTCCACGCTCGGCGTCCTTCGCATCGGTGAAGATCGTCCTCTGGTAGGTAGCGGCGGTGCCACTGAAATCGATTGCGGTTCCCTTTACCGACTCAACATCCGGATACAGGTTGGAGGACGAATATTACGCAGCGTATAGGAAAAATTCCGGTCTGCTGCATTTGGCCGATGCGCTGCAGGATCAGCAGGGCAAGGAATCGGAAGAGGCTGCCGGCTGTGGCGGTATCGTGAAGTCGTCCGATCCGGAAAAGTTTGTAATTTTGGTATCGAAATCGGTGGACAATTTGTTGGGTAATAAGCTGGCCTAAGGTACTGTGTGAGAGAGAGAACCATAGCACCGTTTCCTACTTCCAGAGCACATCCACACGCTGTCGCAGGAGGCGCTCGATCACGCCGATCTGACGGTGTTAACGGCCACGATCGGGGCTGCAGCCCTGGTAAAGAACAGCCTGTGCGTGTGGATACAGTGCGTGACGAAAACCGTGTGTCCGCCGAAGGGCGACGAGAAGGGCGGGTCGCTTAAGCTGAGCTACAAGCAGTACTCGGAAATGACGGAAGCCCTGGCGGAGCGACTGCTCGATCTTCACTGCCGGCTGCTGACGCTGTACATCACGCAGGATGCCGACTGTCTGCACTGGGAGAGCCAGCATCCGTTCTTCGAGTCCGAGCGTGGCTCGTACACCATCCAGATGTGGTGGCTGTACATGCAAGGCACGAAGCAGGACCTCTGGAACTCGGTGCCACCGACGATGGCCCAGCGCGTCTTTGCCGGGATGCTCAACGAAACACTGACCGTGCTGACGGTTCGTTACACGCAGACCGCGCCAAGTCGCGCCCGCTCGATGCTTCTGTTGGTGGACATCTCGAACGTGCTCCTGTGCGTCGGCGAGCTACTGCCAGCCATCTGTGCCAACGGAGAAGCGTTCGTCGGGTTGAACCTCCCGAACCAGAGCAAAATTATCCGTGACGTGCACGCCAAATGCCAGGAGCTGTTCTGCTGTCTGCTGATGCGTGGCATCCCACTCGGGGCTCTGTACAAGATCACCAAGAAGGCCGTTCATGGTGGCATTGCAATGTTTAACCAGCGCCAAGGATTGATCGTACCGTGGACCATCTTCGTGATGCCGCGCCTGTTTCCGGCGAACCAGAACGCGCACTGGGCCGGCCGCTGCTCGGAGCTTCCGACGAGTACGGCCATTTCGCTCGAACTGAAAGTGCTGCTGGCCGCACCACAGGCCAACTGGTGGCTCCTGTTGAAGGCGCTGTTGATGCGCGAAGCGCACCTGTCGTCGATGATCTTCCACCACCTGATCCGCAACCTGCCGTCGTGCGACAACTTTATTCCCAGCTCGAAGCAACCGTCGGTCAGCAGGGATTGCTTGTCGAAGAAGTGCGATGGCTTCCTGTGTGGCGTCGAGTGTAACGACATCGTCCAGTGGGCCCTGGAGCAGAACGGTTGGTAGGTAGGAGCATCAGCAGTGTCTCATTCCTGACGTCCGTCTTTTTTTTTGCAGATCCAATCGGGCAATCCAACTACCAGGTGTTGATGGGACTAACGTACATCGTGATAATGGCTGGCAAAACGTCCGACATCAACAAAACGCTCATCTCGGCGCTGGAGAAGAGCAAAATGAACGATTGGGCATCGTGCCTCGATCGGCGGCAGGTTTGGAACCAGAAACGGCCACCGTGGCTCGAAGCGATTCTGCATCTGATCTACCCGATTCTCGGACCGATCGTGCAGATGCTGGTGTCCGCCGTGCAAACCACGGCCAGCATGTACCAGGCGATGTCGCTGTCGCTGTCATGTTTCGCCGAGATGTGGGACTGCATTCCGGACTGTTTCTACACCGTCACCAACTGCCTGACGGAAATTCTGCCGGCCGAGATACGGCCACTCGGCGACTCGGTGCTCATACAGTTGCTCTACATCGCCCTCTACTCGAAGCTGCTGGACGTGGCCGAAACCGAGGGCGAAGCGGAAGCGAAGGAACAGGCGACCGCCGGCACGGGTGCGGCCACCTCACCACCGGATGGCGGTGCTGCGCCGGCACCAGTTTCGACGCTCAACATGAAACCCAAATCGGTCATCTGCCAGACGTTGGCTGAGGCGATCTGTTTCATCGACGAAGACAACAAACACACGGAACAGATCAACTCGCTGATCAGTCAGGCGCGCGAAAGTCAGCGGTCGATGGGAGCGTTGGAGAACGAAATTGACGATGCGGTCGGGTTCAACAGCTTCGCCAGCACGTCGCGGGTGGACGACGTCGAAGCGTTCCTCCGGCAGACGACACCGAGCGTGCGCTCCGAGGAGGAGTTCGATGTGGAAAATGCCGAGTACATCGCGGAGATGCTCGTGAGCGATGTGCTGATGACGAGCGTTGGTAAGTTGAGCATGAAAATGCTGTACCAGTACACGCGCAAGAACTTTGAGTGGATTCTGCAGCAGCTGGGCGTGAGCGACGTCGAGCACAACCCACTGCAGCCGAACCCGGGTCAGAGCATCCGCGAGGAGCAGCAAACGTTGATCGATCTGATGTTCCACATTGGGCACCGATCGTTCGATCAGCTGCTCAGCGGTGGCCTGGACATTGACTACACCAAGTGGTTCCAAACGCCCATGTCCATGAGTGGCGAGAAGGCTTGGCTGCAGGTTTGTCAGCGCTGGGAGTTTCAGGAGAACGCCAAACTGTCCGTCCACGAGGCACTCATGGTTTCGTTCATCACGTCACAGTTGAAACCATAGGACGGGAGGAAGGAGGTTAATGAGTACTTATGCGTCCTTTCTGCGTCCATAGGCGCACTTATCGTAAGAGAGAGAGAGCACATCTAGCATCCGACAGACGCACCTTTTCTGCTACCTAAAACCTAGTTCCACCGGCAACTAAAACGATAAATAGGCCAGTGGGTAGAAATAAAGGCAAACCACGGAAAGCAACACACATGGGTATCGTTACTTACGCTCAGAGTTTATTCGATCGCTTATGCAATTTTCTATCAGCCACGCGGGAGTGTCCCTTTTGCGACATCAATCGAAGCCTTTTTTTGTTTTGTTGTTCTAGTTTGTTGAGATCGCTTCGACAGATAAATGCCTCGGAGTGCCTCGGGTGGATATACTTGCGAACCACAACAAATACGCATCGTAACCTAAACGATCGAGATTGATAATGGCCCTCGAAACTCAAATCGGCGGGCTTCCGGACAGCCATCAGAAAACAGGTCCTAGCTCTTCCTTTACATAAATCAACAGTAAAAAAACGACGACATCGGGGCATGGTTCCACCATTCGGTTTAGGACAAAACTGAGAACTGTCTCGGACTTCTTTAACCAACCAAAAGCTCTAACTTGTTGTTTTTGAACACGGAAGATCGCACAGAAAGAAGTAAAACTCAACAAACGCCGGCGGCGGGACTGATGATGTTGTTTGATGGTTGGCATTTTCACCTTAATTTATAGCAAAACAAAAAATACAGCACTGCGCCATTCGGGAGTGTCCGCGCGGATGGGTTTAGGGGGTTCGTTTTCCGCAAACTCCGTTGCAGTGACACAGTAACGCTACAGAGAGTAAGTAATAATGATAGGATAACTGTTCTACTTTCAGTGCTGCGCTTCCCTGTTCCTTTCTGTTGATGATTCTTTTCCCATCGGCCCACCATTTCACCCGCCTGCAGGACGAACGCACTGTCCCCTGGGGCGGTCTCGGTGCATAACACCATAACAGCAACCGCCGACGTGGGAAACCGTGGGAAAGAATTGATGGGGGAAAAACAAACATAAAACAACGCTTCGACCAAGCAAGGAACCACCAACCAAGGGGGGATGATTTGAGCATGGCCGGACCGGGCGATAACCCTCTTCGCCCCCCGGGGCTGCGCTCCGTACAAAACACCTCCGAATTTTCTTGTCTGCCGATGGATGATCTTTTGGAAAAACTGAATTCTTTCGGCCGCAAACGACCGCAAACATTTAGAGGCAAAGCTTCTTGCGTTTACTGACAGCACCGTGCAGCTGCAATCAGTCGTCAGACTTTTTAGGTGACGGGTCGAGATAGATTTTGAGTGCCCGCTCCCGCCGGGGCGAGCTGGTGGAGCTGCTGCGGACGTCCTTTTTGGTTAGCTCTTTGCGCTCCTCGGGCGTCAGCTCTTTCAGTGGTTCCGTGCGGTCGCTAGAAAGGGGAGAGCGATTCACATTAGTAGCAATTAGGTTGGCAAAGGCAATCGAGCTTACCGATAGAAGAATAACGTGCCGGGCGAGTAGGTGGTCTCACTGGCGAGAGTCACCGTGGCCACCCAGGGCATGCCGCTGTGAATGTGCAGCACATTGTCGCGGTGCAGTGAGGTTTGCGTGACCTTCACAAATTCGATGTTCTCCACGGCGATCCCGCTAATGCTGGACAGGTGCTGTCTCAGTTCTAGTTTTTCTGCGAAACGGATCGAACATCGAAACGGTGGTTTAAGAGACCGGAACCGGAAGCAATGCGGAAGAACAACTGTGTGTGTGACTAACCTGTGAACAGAATTTCTTGGAATTTTCCCAACTTCATCTCCGAGGGGTACCATCTTCTGACCAGCAGCACGACGTCGTTGAAATCGTTTGGAGTGACACTTTCCAGATCGTCAACCTCTTGAAGGAAAACCTATCGCAGTGGCGAGAAACGAGAGTTCCGGGGGGCTTAAGTTGGACAGTTCTCCGCGATCGTGTGTCTCCCCGCAGCAGCACGCCGGTGCACTTACCTCCGTACTGGACTGCAGTGTCACTTCCCTGCCGGCCCGCTCGTCGTCCTTGTAAACGGCCGACAAATACTTGATGCCTTTGCGGCGCAATCGGCAGTTGTTGGGGTGCAGGTGGCCGTACCTGTTCGTATCGCCGTGCGACGCCACCTGGGCCAGAATGTCGGTTTTGATCTGCCCGAACAGTTGCCCCTTTCGAACGACCCAGCTGCACAGGAACGGTGCCTTGTCCATCTCTTCCGTCATTTCGTCCACCTTGATGTAGTGCACGTTCAGCTTGTACTCGCCCTTGCGCAGAACGCGGCCCAGTTCGAGGGCGAGGTTTTCATCATCCCTGCCACCCACCAGAAAAAAGGCCAGTCCGTGAGCGGGACGAAGAACACGCCATAACTTGTTTCCTCCCTCCCTCCTACTTACTTGTACTCCAATTCCTTCAGCAGGTTTGTGCCGTCGCTGGCGGTGTGACTGGTTGTTGAGCACACTTTGAAATAATCCATCGGTATCTGCACATACGACTGCAGGCGGTACTTCAAGTATCCGTGACTGGCGCGTTTGTCGATGAGGATCTGGATCTGGAAGCGAACGGTGATGAATGGACCAACTCAAACAATTCGCGCGTAATCGTTCTTACATGGACCGACTTATCCGCATCGCTGCTGCTGTTGGCGCTGCGGGCGCTATCGTTGGCACCGTTCGTAGCATCGTTGCCCACGCTCTTATCGCCGGTGTCGAGTGTGGTCACCTTGAAGTAGTACTCTCTCGCCTTACACTCCTGCAAGTTCTCCTGCACCTTCAGCTCCTCGTCCTCTTCGTCGTCGCTATCCGCGCCGCGGTAACCGTTGGTGCCCCCGTTGGTCAAATGCACATCGCCGTTGAGCTTACCGTGCTCACCGCTACCGGTGACGACATCGTCCTCCACCAGCGTACGGTCGTTATCACTCAGGCTGCTATCTTCGCTGTTACTGTCACCGGTGGCCGCACTGGCTGCACTGACCGGCACTGCCGGCTGGTGATCGGCATGCGCCAAACTCGCCAGCGTCTCTTTGGGAAGGCGGGGAATCGACAAGCGTTCAAGCGTTTCTGGAACGGACAAGGAGGAAACGTGAGTATCCCGGTGACCATGGCGCGACACAACGCCACCAATTCCCTCCCTACCTGGTGCCATGTTCGGCAAAACAAGGTACAGCGAGACCAGATGATCCAAGCGTTGGATGAACTGGCGGAAGCGATTGCACCATTCCCCATCATCGCCGGCCGCAGCAGGTGGCATCGGGGACACAAACACCTTACAGTATTCGATAAAGTTTTCCTCCGCCAGCGTCGCCGTGTCGTTCTGCAGGAGCTTCGCATTGTCCTTGTGCACTGCCAGGCCAACGGTAAGGGTTTTCACGTTGAGCTTCAGCTTTCGAGCGATCACAGCTTTGTATTGGGCCACCGTTTGCGAGGAATTCACTCGAATCGAGATGGGTCCCTGCACATCCCGGCTGGTTACATCGACTTTGTACACCTATCGGGGCGAGAGAAGTGCGTTAGAAAGGAACGCCAGTGTTACCAGGCCACGTACCTTTGTCATCACGCCTTGCGGTAGATATTCCTCAAATTTGTCATCTTCGTCGCGAACCTCGAGCAGCAAGCCGTCACAACGTTTCAACATTCTCATCATTTCATCAATCTGGAGAAAAAGGGACAAAAATATCCGATATGCAAAGGCGATTGAGGCGAGGAGGACAAACGCCGCTCACGTACCGTTTTATCTTCGTGACCCTCGAAGCTACGCTCAATGGTCTGCGCCTTGTGATCGTAACCCACCAGCCGACATCGTTCGATCGGTACGTGTCCCTTGAGATGGTGCACGTTGAGCGCTTCGTGCAACGTTTCGGCCATCGTCGAGTTGTTCAGCACCATCAGGCGGTGGGATTTGATGACGCGCTTCCGAGGATGATCGTACGCCACCATCACACGTGTCAGTTCCACGTTGTCCCGGCTGTGGTTGCCTTCGTTGTCGCGAATTTTCAGTACCAATTTCTGGAAGTCGAATGGAACAAATTCATTGTTTGACGATAATGGAACTTGTATGGCCGCACTCGACCACTCACCTTGATGTGATCCGGGAACTGTTCTTCCGCAATCGGTAGCGTATTTTTGCTGTCATCGATCTGACGGTACATCAGCATGTAGGCGTTGGTGCTGGACGTGTACGCCCCGGTGTAGCTAGTTTTGTACGATCCACCACCGAACGACTTGTGAATTTCTTCCTGCGTGATCTGCGTTTTGACGAGAAACCAATGAGCCGATGAGATTCCGTTTCGAACGTGCACTCTCCCCTGCACAGCGTACACCTACCGGTTGAACCGTTTGATCGTTGAATGAAAACCAGCGGCCAGTTTTGAAGTCCTTCACGAAGACGTAGTAGTGCCCCCCGGAGGCACTGCCCGAGTGGATCATGATCGCGAACAGCTCGTACTTGTACGGACCGGGCGCATGGAAGCTGCCGTTTAGTAGTGACGCTTTGCTGTCCCCGTTTGCCGCAATATCCATGTCGATGCCTTCGTCATCGTCCTACCGGAAAAAGGGAACATTTACAACCTGTTTTCAACCTCAAAGCGCAAGCTGTCTGCGGTTGCTCTCACATGCATCATGTATTGATCGTTCGGCGTGGTCGTCGTCGACGACACCGACGTTCCACCGTTCGTCGGGAAGGAATCCTCTTCCAGCGCGGACCCACTGTCCGTGGTGCTGCATTCGTCCGATTTCATAAAGTTTTCCGCCGTTTCCATCATCACCGATCCGTTGCCGTTCGTCACGGTGGCGGCCGCTGCAGCTGCCGCTGCGATCGTGCTGGTGGTGAGCTTATAGTCGGGCGCCTCGGAGTTGACAAAGTGATTCAAATTCAACAACTCCGGAAAAGTTACTCTGCGAAAGGGAGAAGGAGATTTGTTATACATTCCACGCCGCACCGCAGCAGGATTCGAAGAGATGGTGGTCCTTACTTGTCATTCAGCTTGATCCGATGAAACGATTGATAGTCAAAATCGAAGCGCTTCAGATGCAGGGTCAAGATGTACGGGAACTTGGTGAACTTGAGTCCCTTGTGTGCGTCACACTTTTTGTTGCACGTATCGCAAAAGTATTGATTACTTTCGCTCAGTATCTCCGGCTTCACGAAGCCCTGCAGCGCATCCTCGACCGACTCGTTCGCGACCGTGCTACCGAAGGGTCGCACCGGCAGCGGTATGTCGAGGAACTTGTCCTCGCGCTGATTCTCCGTGTTGCACTCGAGACACTTGACGTAGTCGATCATCCGGCCCTCGTACAGCCGATTGATCAGGTCCGCCTGCTTCGTGTGCTTGAACTTGTGCTCGAGCGCATCGAACATGACGCGGCACAGCTCCTGGATGTCGTGCTGCTGCCAGCCTTCGGCCGAATCCCAACCAAAGCTGCGCGTGAGATCCGTCGTTTCGACCGACGATTTGGGCGACGTTTGCAGGTTCACGAACAGCTTCTGCAGCTGGTACGGGATCGACTTAGCTTCGTCCTCCCCATCAAACTCCCAGTTGTAGAGCGCGTTCCGGAACTCAGGTGTCATGTAGAGAGCTTGCAGCAAGCTGTTCAGGTAGCAGGTCATTGCCTGGTTCACCAAACCGCGGTAGTGATTCTCGCCACCATTCTGCTGACCGTGATGGTGGTGGTATCCGTTGGTGCCGGTACCGCCGATGATGCTGCCGCCACTGGTGCCAGTGTGGTACGTGTTGTGAGGGCCCGCTGTAATGGCCGCTACCGGTACCGCCGCCGAGTTTGGCTTGTGGGCATCAGAATCGGGAAACTTGCAAAAATCTAGCAACAACGAGTTCGATGACACCTCATTACCGCCCGGCTGGTGGTGTGGGCTCAGAAACGGTTGATCAAACAGTGGCGGCGGAAAGGCCGGCGGATCGGGGATACCATAGTTCGCCGATTCGACCGGGCTTGCCGAAGCGCCGAGGGCCAAATCATCGTCGGAAGACATGTCTTCTAGTGGCGTCTGAAAAAAGGAAAAATGGAGGTGGCGATCGATCAGAACCCGAACAGTTTCGGCCGCGTTCCAGTGTTTGACTTACCAAATATGGATTTTCGGTAATTTGCGTCGTGCTGGGTGGCAGAGGATGGATGTAAAGTATGTTGATCACTCCAAACCGTATGCCAACATCGGCCAACGTCATGTGCTGCTTATCATGCAGGGGAATTAATTGCTGCGAAAAGAGGACCACAATTATCAGTACTTTTTCTAGTTTGTTTGTGCGAAAGATAAATATCACATTAAATTCGTCTCTTTGGTGGTGGGCGCTTTGCTTGGAGCGAATTCCACGCACGAAAAACACCAGAATCGGTCCATAAATCATACCGAAAACTAAAGAAACTGTGGTATCAAGGTGGAGCGCGTACCAAAAATAACTTTTTTCTCGTGTTAATGAAATATTTGTCAACGCGCTGGCACCGCCATCGACCAGCTGCTGTTGTGGTGCGCGCCACGATGCCCCGCTGTACACGGGTTGTAATGTAAATTTAAAAGCCGATTTGAGTCGTAATAAAAGTAGAAAAAGAATGTTATTCGCGGTATGATCTGATCAGCAAACAATCAGCAGCGAGTTAATGGATGCTACACACACCTCCTTTTTTCCTAATATTATGTCATTAACAGCCACCACAGAGCGATTGTACACCGAACAACAGAGATTGCGACCGTTTCTACTAGCCGGCTACGGCTCTAGTTCTGCTCTTATCACCACTCACGACTACCGATAGTGATGCTTTATAGGGACACCACCAAAGCGTCAGAAATAAGACGCTGAATACAAAACGTCTAAAGGAGCTTCTCGCTTCGCCGGGCGATTAAAGAGAACAGCACTGCTGCCCGGTGTTTACAAAACATTAATCACTTCATTGGGGCGATCTTCGCCCATTCTGTCGATACTGAAATCTGTTTGTGTTTGTGCAGATGGTTGAATGGTTGATCATCAAAGTACGACACGGACCGCACCAATTTGTTCTTGACATTGGATTATCGCGCCACGCTTCTCAGGCAGCAGATAAGGGAAAAAACTATTGCAAAGTGCACTGCACTCTCCGGGGGCGTTGACAGCCCAGCAGTAGTTCGGTAATGCGGTTGCGCCATTCAAGTTCGTGAATGAAACCAGTTAAGGGAGCGCACTTGTCCGAGCGTCGTTCCCACTCACTTTCACCGGCACCGGTATCTTACTAGCGGGTGTCACGGCTAGGGGGGTCACCCCACTTACTGAATCATCCGACGGGTCGAGCTGGAGGTGTAGCTCAAACTCGCACAGTGTTGTCTGCAGCTTCACATCACTGTACAGCGCGGCAACGGTGTAGTGTGGACGGACGGTTACGGAGAAGCGCCTCTGTTCTGCGTTGGGCCGGTCGTCCCTGATGGTGCAGAGCGTAACTTCGGACTGGGCGCATACCATGTTATTTTCGGGGTGTCTAAAACGAAAAACAAATGCGTAATTATTGTGCGGTTCCGGCTGTTTGTGAGGTCAGATTTGGTGTTTCTTGGATCTAGTATAAAATCGCAAGGACATACGCCAACAACCGGCAGGCAGCTAATAAAGGTCAATGTAAACACGTGTCTAGTGTGTTGGTTGACACGTGACCGGTTCGGAGTGACACTTTTCAAAACTGCGAAACACAGTTGCGCCTTCCCTAGGATTCACGTGCGGTACACTACCGAAAACGCCACCGTTTGTGGCCAGTTTGCGGCCACAGTGTACGCAACTTTACAGAAACGATCGAGTGAAATTTCATTAATGGCACTAAAAGCGGTCGACGGTTGTTGACTTTTGCGGCGCACACTCCGGTATCCGCCTCTCTCGTTCTATGCGGGCCAAAACGGTGGGCCCATGAACCAAATAACAAACCACTGACCCCTTGACCTGCCACCCCGCAAACGGTACGCGACGGCGTTGACCCAACGGCGTGTGATGTTGAGCGCACTTTGGGGCTGCGAGGCGTTTAAAAGCCTGCGCGTCGGTGACACCGCCAAGACGCCAAGCCAACAGTGTCCTGAAACACTATGCTCTCGCACTCTTCACTCATTGATTTCAGGCAACCGTGGACCCGATGGCCTTTCGATGGCACTAGGGAGAGGGAAAGTGTGGCGGAAGTTTAAAAATAAACTTCCCAAACGCAATGCGGTGGCGCACAACACGGTGCGGTGCGGTGGTGGTGTGTGCGAAACGCAAAAAAAAACGACGGAAAAATAGGCAAAATATGTGGAAATGAAAAAATTCTTCATTTTTTCTTCTGCACATTCATTTGCTGCTAACTGTTGTCGCTGAGTTTTCATCACGGAAGACAACAAACATGCGGCGCGCTGCTTTTGAGTTCTTATGGTTTGACGAGTTTCGGTCGAGTTTACGAAATTTGTTTTCCCACCGTTGTCACTGATCGATCGGTGACCCCCAAAAGTGTGCACCCGTGAGGTGCGAGATCCGATATTTTCTAGTGATGGACAAATTGATTACAAACAATCGATTGTTGTTATAAAGATGAACGCAGAACCGGCCACGTACAGTTGTCATCCTGCTATCAATTCGTAGAATAAGTGAAAGTATATAAATAGGAATCCACAATCCGTAACTGTAGTACATACACACTGACGACGACCGATAAGTGGATTAAACATTAAATTGCAATTTTACAGGACAAGTACAGATCGCTTATTGGCCCTCGTTCTCTGTCTCTCTTTTATCAATAGCTCCATTGCGTTAGGGTCCAAAACGAGCCAAAAAAAAGTGCTGAAATTAACAAATTCACCTATACTTGAGCAAACAGACCCAGAAATACACACCAAAAACATGATGGTGGCGCCGGCGGAACTGGCGACGGAACGACGCGCGACTTTCGCTAACGCTCGCGCACGTTCGCATCCGCGGCAGTAGAATCGACCCAGTACGGACGGAAGAGACCCAAGATGCTGAATTTTTTACTTCTCTACCGTTTCTTGTACCACAAAACACCTTCTGTCTTTCATACAAACACACGCACACACAGCGACTAGTGTGCCAAGAATGTGGCGCAACTTATGGGGACCGACGGCGGAAAACACGTCACGTTGACGTAACTTTACCGATGGCCGATGGAGAAAAGTTTTCTCAGCACACCACTTCGTTACCGACACAGACGCACGGCGAAGGAACTTTGCGCGACACGCGACCGATTCACGCGCTGCGTGTTCTAGTTCTGGGAGCAGGCTAGGCTGCGCTTGCTTCTCTGTGCCACGCGCGAAATGCAGGGCACGTGACGTATTTACGCGGCTTCCAGCCAAGAGCCAAGACTTAGCACCCCCTCACACACACACACTGGGTGTGTTGCGTACATTTCATTCTTCACGCTTGAGATTGTTTATGACGTGCGAGGCACGCTTTTCCGTATCTAACGACGGGCGTATGCACCACACGGGATGGAATTGCTTCAATTTAAGCCGTCCCAGAGGAGCTCGCACTACACACGGTTAGAGTTGAAAGTCACTAACTTTTCACAACGTAGCAAGCGAGTCACCGAGAGTCAGCCAAGCCAAGACCAGGTTGCCGATCCTAGTGCACACTGCCAAACAGCAGCTGGCTGGGAAACTGCCACAAAGTTCGCGTTTAGAAGAGCGATTCACGCGCGCCTACTACCGATCGGAAACTGGCAGACCCAGACGGCTCCGGCTGCCGTGGTATGAATTATAAAAACCGTGGTCCCGTGGCCTGGCATGCCAAGCCGAAAGATCCCGAGCCCTCACCAACGCGATCGCAATGGCGATTGTGAAAACACCAGCAAACCCAACGAAGAGAGCGCGGTTGCGCGCGCGCCAAGCTCCTCATTGCAGGGCGAGAGAACGCATTGAACCGATTCTCCGTGGTTTTACCGATTTTGGCATGCTGGATCGTATTCGACACACGATATCCCACGCCCCCCTTTGGAGGGATTACTAAAGGTGTGTGTGTGTGTGTTCTAAGCTGCGCAGGAAACCCATGCGGATGCATCGCGCAAGGATGATGCTGTGTGTGGAGCAAACGGGGAGATTATGGCCCCAAAACCAAGCGCGTTACATGCGGCCGAGACTCGCGTAAAGTCGGCGCCCGGTGGTATTCGAGCCGAACGGTCGGCATCGTCTCGCAGCCGACGGTTCTATTTTTAGGAAGGTATCTCGCAGCCCTCTACGATCGGTGTGGAAACTTTCGAAAAGTGAAGTGATGTACTCGACGAAGAAACCCGTACGAAATGTGTGGACCCCACCAAAACAAAATAAAAACTTCCCCATTCGACGGCGGGAGTATGTGTGTTTCCTGTTGGAACCCCCAAAACGTGGCCGACCAGCATCCGGAGCGTGTTGTTTTGCGAAAGTTTTACAATTTTGAAATGATCTGTTGCAGTGAAAGGAGCAAAACTAATGCAAGTCGTCGCGTAGTGAGTGAAGAAACGCGGCAACAATGATGTGCCGAATTACAACAACACAACGACGAGCGAGATGTATTAGAGAATATTGAATAAAATGATGCTGTTTGCGTCAGTCACAAAAACGATCCCGTGACTGAGGCGATCGAATCAAGAATTTGATCAACGTAAACAGTAGTGTCGATAAGAAACTAATTTAACTTGGTCCATGAAAAATACATGGTAGTTGTGCGGCAAACGTGTGGCCAATTGGTTATGGCACCCTTTTGAGGCAACGTAACTATCTGGATGATGCATGTTTGCCTTGTGTAATTCAAAACATGCAGCAGATGCAGTTTCTGACTCGTTCATAGCCGGGGGGACACACGTTTACCTTCACTGTCTTCACAAACACCAATCCAAATAAGAGATAGATCGTGCGGAACCACGGATTGTCAGAGGTTGGTGAATGAATTTTTGTTTTGTTTTTCTTCTCTCTCTCCTGGCGCAAGCAATGGCGGAAATGCCGTTGGCAGCCCCCGGCGCCGGAAAGAAATGCACTGTGCATTGGACACCAGAAGGCGGAAGAGTTGCAATGTTCCCGTCCTTTCCCTAATCCGGCGCCCGTTCTGTGCGCGCATGTCTCGGTCACTTTACTCCGGGCGGCTGTGTGCGTAACGGAAGGCAGTAAAAAACAACACATAGTGGAGGTTCTCGCTCAACACGTTGCACGTTGGCCGCTCTGTTTTGCCGTGCGGCCGGGAAACTATATTTAGTTCGATTGGTCTACTTGTTTGGCCGGTTCTGGTTCTTCTGGTTTTCCATGTATCGCGCCCTCCTTATGTGTTTTCACCGACGTCGAGACACGTGAATCACTTGCCTTACTTCTCTGGCCTCGTGCGAGGAAAGGGGCAAGGACGAAAAGGGATCGGGTGGCCGTGACTGTCGCCAGATAGTTAACACGGAAGAATGATAGTGACGAATCAAGACCGCCAAGAACGAGCAGCTGCAACGTCAGGTAAACCACTTGCACCGATATGACCCCGGTAGGATCAATTGTATTTCACTAACCGAACGTTTAGGAAAGTCTTCGGCACCATTGATGACGGCTAAACAGAGTCACTACTACTTGGTGCGGCGCACAGGACACGAAACAGATGTTTCCGCCCAATGCTGATTAGATACGCCACTAAGGACTTTGTATTGTGACCATCGTCGTGTACGGTAAATTTTTAAAACGTTGTCTGTCACTCCAGAACACCACAGACTCGAGCTAAGAGACCGGTTAGCACCTACGACGTTCGTTGATACGTTCGCTCTGCGACTGCGGGAACCGAAAATGACTGGCGCTCTAGAAACGCAATCAACGTCCATTTGCAGAGGCGTAAGTGTTGCAAGTGACATCGGAAAAAGAGAGACCAAGAGAGTGAAAGAAAGAGCGAGAACGGGGAAGGTCCCAAACAGCAGCGCAATGGCAAAGCACCCGGGTGTGCGTGTCTTGGATTGGGGAATGGATATTTTTAACGTACGGAAAACACATCGTCTGTCGCGGACAAGAATTGGGGACAATTTCTTAACACCGGCAGGAGGAGATCGGGAATGCTCACTGGTGCGCCATTTACACGGCGAAATGCGTATGCTACTGCAAATCCTGCCACCGACACTGCACCAACCGCTGCCGTGAAAGCCTTTCTCTAAGACATGCGGTTTGCAAAATCGTCAAACAGCGCTTTTGTGCCTTAGCCATAGATCAAAGATTGCCGGTAATCGGTGAACAACGACGTTTCGGTGCACTTTAGGACGTCGCAATGACCCCCCCTGGACGTGCCGCAATGACCCCCCCTGGACCCTCGGGGTGTGGTTGCTTGCAGGTACGTGAAGTTGTGTTTCTTATCGCTCACGCAGGCCACGGTCGACCTCATCCATCTGCTTACTGGACACCATTTTCGTACCCAATGAATTAAACTACTTAATTTACTTCATATTTAATTAGTCGATCGGTGGCGACTCTTGGGCTAATGACCGCATTGGATTCCGCAGTACCATCATAAGCAAGATAAAATGTAATCCCGCAAAATTTTGTCTTTTCGAGGACCAAGCAGCGCTTGTCCAAAGTCAGTCAACATGGGATTTGTACATTATCAGTCTTTACGGCGCACCAACACAACCGCGAAGCAATACTGTAAATCACAAGTCTCCCCGAGGCACCCGGCAAACGATTATTGTTCCGAGTTTGGTTCGTCATTACGTGTGGTACTCTTTGCGGCCTCGATAACGAGCCAGTGGCGATTGTGCGTTGCGCTGCTTTGTCTCCTACAAAGCCTGGGGAGCCTCAAGGTGCGTTGGATGCTCTTGGACTTTGTTTTCTCGCTAAGAACAATCGCAGTCGACAATGCCACACATGATTGGATTGCTTGGGTGGTAGTAGACCATGGACTAGTGGTGAACACCCATCTTAAGAGGCTGCAAACTACGGATCTTCACAAATGGCTAAAAAAGTATAAAAAGAGAGAAATTGTAGAGAAAAGAAAAGTCGAAGACATATCTATAGTGCGTTGTGCACCAAATTACGCCATGAGCAGCAAAAGATCCGCAGCGGTAGCAACGAGTCCTTGGCATGCTCGATCGAACCACCGCGTACTCGAGCAACGCGCAGCCACGGGAAGCAAATAGTCCCTTGGGCGAGGTAGCAAACCTTCAAAGTTAATGATGCAGCGAACGGAAGTTGATTGCATGACGTTCGTCACAACATCTGGCAAGGAACCGTGGCTTCATGGAACTAAAACTAATTTAACAAATATCACACGCTCGATTTACTTCGCTGGAGCGTATTCTACGGTAGATTTTCCAAAGGCATTTTAGTTTATCCGGAAGAGGCACAACCCAGAAGGCTTTGCTGTCGTAATTTTGACAGCGGCACCGATTTCGCCAGAGCAAGGGTGACGCGCACTGCACCAGCAATGGCGACCAGCATGAGGGTGTTTCCCGGAACTTCGAACGCCTTTCATGGTCGGCCCTTTTCTGCTATGAGCTAGGTTTTTTCTCGCGATTTTCAGCACCCGAAAGCCACACAACGCATTTCCTACGCACCACGTACTTCGGAGGCGCCGCTGGCCTAGTTTTATCCGACCGAAAAGCCACTTTCTCGACACACTCGACAATGTCCGGCGAAGGGATGGGAAGTAAATAGTTCACACAAAATGGTTGGATGATGCGGTCAGGGGAATATGCAAACCAGACCAGAAAAGCTACGAAAATACGGGCCATACATCAAAAAACATAACCTCTCCACCATATCGCTTCCCGTGATCGATATCGTTCTTGAACTCACTTGTTCTAGATGCTGTGTGTGTGTGTGTGGGTTTGTGTGTGACTTCTTTTCGTGAAACCCGCAGAATTGCCTATCGCACTGCGGTGACACGCACCGGAGCAGAAATTTGCCGGAGTTTTCGCACCACGCGACCGACCAGCGACACGCACGTACGCACCCCGGTGAATTGTTTCACGGCTCGCGCACGAGCAAAGCAAGGGTTACCACTTCACGTCAACACTTACTGGTTCTTGAACGGCTAGTACAAACGTTTTCTGCGGCTGGCCGAAGCCGAAGACTCCTCCGTCGTCGGGCGGCTGTTCCACACTTCGAAGAAGACGTGTTTTACACGACTAGCACACAAGACACGATTGTTCACGTTTTAACATACCTTTACACACACCACGGCGGGCAGACGCAGAAGCGTTGATTAGGCACGGAAAAAGCAATGGGCACAAACACTTGCGTCGTAAACCGGGAGCCTGTGTGTGGGAATCTTTGACGCACCTCTGCCGCTCTATGGGCGAGAGAGAGAGATAGAGGGAGACGGAGAGGGAGAAATGCACAACTTTGACAGTTCCTGCATGCCTACAAGGAGTTACGAGATTATTTGCAAAATGCAAAATGTTGTTATTTAGTTCTTCGACGTTAGATTCAACATCGAACTTTATTTTGTCTTAAAAGGCCAGCATTTTGCACTAATAACAGGCTAACAAACTAATCCTAACGGTTAGCCGTTCGAGCATCCCTAGCGGTGCTCGACTAGCGATGAACATTCGAGCAGCTGCATGACGTTTGTTCTCGTAAATTTTGCTTCTAGAAGCATCTCGAATTTCTAGAAGTGCCGTTGTTTTTCATATAAAGTTTCCGTCAATGGGCGAGCGGGCCGAATTTAGCTTGAGAGCCAAACAGTGAGCACTTGTGTTTTTGAGACGAGCGCGAACCAGGAACCAGCAAAGTGTTTGTTGCGTTAGTTTTTCGCGACAATTTTATTCGGAAACGTAGCAAGCAGTGGAAAAATACATTTCTGCAGAACAAACGATTGTGAAAAGGACGTTTTCGGGCCTAGTGTTTGCTGTGCGTGTTTAAATTTCTCGTGAGAACCCACCCCAGTGTTGAACGGGAAACCCATCACACGCGCGTTACGTAGTGGAACATTCTGGAATCGATAGCCTTGTTCCGAGGAGCGCGCACAGAGTAACCCGAAGCAAGAGCGATGACGAAAGACTACTACAAAATTCTTGGCGTTCCCAAGACGGCCAGCGACGATGAGATCAAGAAGGCATACCGCAAGCTGGCCCTGAAATATCATCCGGACAAGAACAAGTCCCCCCAGGCCGAGGAGCGGTTCAAAGAGGTGGCGGAAGCGTATGAGGTACTGTCGGACAAGAAGAAGCGCGACGTGTATGACCAGTACGGCGAGGAGGGCCTGAAGGGTGGAGTGGGTGGTGCGGGGGGCCCTGGCGGGCAGTCCGGCCAGTTCCAGTACAACTTCCACGGCGACCCGCGGGCAACCTTCGCGCAGTTCTTCGGCACCAACGATCCGTTCAGCGTGTTCTTCGGCAACGACGGAGGGGCCAACATTTTCTACCAAGAGATGTACAATGGCGGCGGCGGTGGAGGTGGTGGTGGCGGTGGCTATATGATGGACGGTGACCCGTTCGGGTTCGACGGTCGCGGTCCGATGGGAGGAGGAGGAGGCGGTTTCCCGGGCGGAGCCTTCCGGTCACAGTCGTTCAACGTCCAGGGATCGCCACAGCGAAAGCATAAGGTCCAGGATCCGCCGATCGAGCACGATCTGTACGTAACGCTGGACGACGTGAACAGCGGCTGCCAGAAGAAGATGAAAATCTCCAAGATGGTACTGGGCCAGGACGGATCGGCCACCAAGGAGGAAAAGATCGTGAGCATCAACGTGAAGCCGGGCTGGAAGTCGGGCACGAAGATAACGTTCCCTCGCGAAGGTGACCAAATCCCGGGAAAAGTTCCGGCCGACATCGTGTTCATCATCCGCGACAAACCGCATCCGCACTTCAGGCGCGAAGGAAGCGACATCAAGTACACGGCAAAGATTTCTCTCCGGCAAGCCCTGTGCGGAACGGTCGTGAACGTGCCGACCCTGGGCGGCGAAATGCTGTCCATCTCGACAATCGGTGAGGTTGTGAAGCCGAACACCGTAAAGAGGCTGCAGCACCGCGGGCTGCCCTTCCCCAAGGAACCGAATCGGAAGGGCGATCTGCTGGTTTCGTTCGACATTCGCTTCCCGGACACGGTCGATACGAACACCCGCGAAATACTCTCCGATCTGCTGCCAATGGATGCTTCCTAAAGTGGTCCGATGGTGATATGAACGAGGCAGTAGGAACGACCCCCCCGCCACCACCCCCGTATGTTGCAACGAGATAGAGAGTCAAACAGTCTATTCTGCGTCGCGTTTCAACTTCATCGACAAAACCCTGCAACTAACAACAAGAGCTTGCATTTGTGGGGCGGACCGTTATTCTCGAAGGTGCTTTCAAACTACCCCGTCGACGGAGCCAAAATTATCGGACCGTTAGAAGCACCACCACCTCCTTGGGAAGGAAGAAAGAAGATTCCACCCTAAGCGAACTGCGACGCGAGAGTGGACGGACCATCGTTGGTTGCATTTGGCAATCCTGCTCATTCACGGTGTTGGCGGGTCTCTTCGTGATTATCACATGCCCCGTACGGATGCGTTCAAACGGCGGAACCAGTGCAGGAAAGAAGGTTCTAGCAACGCGAAAGGGGATCTCGCCAATCGCTCACTTCGGCCGACGCTCCCGAAGCAGCTGCGCAGCGACCGTGAGTGACCCCGTGAGTAACTCGTTGCTTACGTGCCAAAGTACGGGTGTGTTTGTCCGTGACACGGTAAAACGCGGTCAGGAGGGGCAGCCCCACGTTCCGGGGGTACTATTGTCGATTGTTCCCGAACATCATGGCCCCTCCAATCGGCGGGTTTGTCGCGCTGATTGCGAATCACCTGTCCACTGCCCCGGCGGCGATGAAAGTATTCAAATCGTTGTGATCGACTAACACAGAGAGGGTGATGCTTTTCCAGAGAAGATTCGAGATCAAATGTAACGGCGAAACATAGCCGGAAGAGTATGTAAATATACGTGAGGGTTCGTCGTAGCGGCATACATAACTGTTTCAAACCACGTTCAAATCCAAAGCAAATCAAAGAGATAAAGAAGAGTAAGAGCAAGAGTAGTACCTTTATCTTTCGCAGAGGTACGACGGAGTCTAGGGATGTGAAGTTAGTAGTGTGTAAATATGGCAAACAACCGATAGTAGTAGAGAAGACCGAGAGGCAGAGAGATGATCGCAAGGATAGGGGACACGCAGTTCAAATCACTGTACCAGAGTGTAGGACAGGGAAGTTGTTCCTGCTCTGCTTAATTTATCCAACCGTGATTATTATGCTTATCATTGTTTTAAGTTACTTTCTTTGATGTCCCAAATCCAACACAAAACACGTACGCGGGTATATGGTCCACGTGGAACCGAATATTATACCGTTGTTGAGGGCACGATCAGATAGAAGACAGCACCCCCCGGTGATGCCTTCAGCCCTCCATGTTACGCTTATCAATCGGCTAAACATCGTGAAGACTTACTACTCTGGCAGTTGCGAAATGTCTCACC
This sequence comes from Anopheles cruzii, assembly GCF_943734635.1. Taxonomy (NCBI): domain Eukaryota; kingdom Metazoa; phylum Arthropoda; class Insecta; order Diptera; family Culicidae; genus Anopheles; species Anopheles cruzii. The sequence continues at coordinate 55,250,985 of NC_069144.1, read as the reverse complement.
ATACCTTTGCGCCTTTCGGCGCCGCTTGCTGTGTGTTTGGTTAGAGTAAAATTAAATTTAAAATATACTCAATACAAAGTACGTTATAGTACGAACAGGAACGTTTGACGATCGAAGCAAAACAGTGGATTTTGTTGTTTCATTCAACTTCCTTTGATTTATTAGAAAATGCTTATATTATATTCACGACAATTGGAGATGTTCGAGATGTTGTTAAATAAATGAAACGGAATGATCCCAAATAATGATACGAAAAAAATTCTCTTATCGCTCACATGTAGTTTTGAAAGAAAACTGTTGGGAGGGTATTATGCGATTTTAAAGTTGGAAATTATTCACGACACTTGTTCGCGTTTCATACAGAACGGTAAAAATAATTTGTTGATAATTTTAGCAAATATTATTGTTTTGAGCTTGCTGGCTTGGATAATACTGGAATGTTTCTTGGATAATACTGGAATGATTCATTTGTTAAAGGTTCGTAGCATCATTAATTCATATCTTCAAACACAATCTAGTGCGATCCTGTACCGTTGTACGGTAACTCCCCCCGTTCAACCGTCAGAATAGCAGATTGCTCTTCGTTACTTAGCACGGCTCAAACAGCCATTTCCATCCGGATAACCGGGTACGGATTGTAATCCTTGATGATGAAATCATCGTACTGGAAGTCTTCGATCGACGCTACTTCACGCTTAAAGGTAAGTGTTGGAAACTTTCTCGGCGTTCGCTGGACCTGCTCTTTCAGTGCGTCGATGTGATTCAAGTAGATATGGGTGTCTCCTGTCGTGTGTATGAACTCGCCAGTCTACGAAGGTATCGGAATAGTTGGACATTTGTTCGATTGAACGTTGAACCGAGTTCGTCGTTCGCAGTTCCACTTACCTTCAACCCTGTTACGTGCGCAATCATATGCGTGAGTAGAGAATAGCTCGCAATGTTGAACGGAACACCCAAACCTACATCGGCCGAACGTTGGTACATTTGGCACGAAAGCTCTCCGTTTTCCACGAAAAATTGCGCCAAACAGTGACAGGGCGGCAGGGCCATGATTGGTATGTCCACCGGATTCCAGGAGCTCATAATGATGCGCCGATCGGTTGGATTGTTTTTGATCTTGTCAATGACCTCCGCCAGCTGGTCTTTTCCTTTGCCACTGTAGTCGTCGTGGCATGTTTTATACTTAGCACCAAAGTGACGCCACTGAAAACCATACACCGGCCCCAAATCACCTGCCGTATAGGGGTAGAATAATTAAGGCTACCTCAAGGCGAACGGTACTACTGAAGCCTAATCAAAGCGCACCTTCCTCTCGATCGGTGAAGCCGCAAGAATCCAGAAACTCTCTGGTGCTGTTACCGTCCCAAATTCGCACACCTTTGGCCTGCAGTTCCTTCGCGTTCGTTGATCCTTTGATGAACCACAGCAGCTCTTCTGCGATGCCTCTGAAGAACACTTTTTTCGTCGTCAGCAGCGGGAAGGTACCGTCCCTGAGACTGTACCGCAGTTGCGAGCCAAACACAGCCACAGTTCCAACACCGGTGCGATCGTCTCGCTTACTTCCTTCGGTGAGAATCTCCCGAATCAGTTGCAGGTAACCGAGTTCATCTTTGTTTTCGAAATCCGATTCCGTTGGAGCGGGAGTCTCGTTTGAATACATTACTTTGCGATTTGTAAACTTTTGCGACTGTTAAACTGCACGTGTTCATTGGGAATGATGCCAAGCGCGTTTTGGCGTTTTTTTGGCGCGAACGCTGGACAACAAAACGTTTGGGAACCGCCCAAAATTCAAGATGTCGAGATGACGCACTGCTCTAGATCTAGATCCTGTCAAAGTTGACAGCTGTCAAGTGTTGTTGCTCTGTGCTGCACGTAAACATCAATTAAGAAAGGAATTTTTCGCTGCTGATTCATTGAAGTAAAAAAGTGAGAGTGCACATTCGCTGGGAGGAACAATAGAAAGGCCACTACCCCGCACAGCGTGCCGTGCTGACGTAGTTCTACCTCGGTCTGTTTGATGCTTGGGCCTCGCGTTCCGGGTGTAGCGGCTGGTGTGGTGTAGCGTTCCGTTTTGTGGTGGCGGCTGCATGAATACGAACGCCAAAATGCATCACCTCTCGAGCGATGTGTCGAACGCGCTGAAGCAGATCGAGCTAATCAAGCAGACGCTCCCCGTTGACGTTGAAGAAGACCTGAAGCTGGTGATCGATCTGCTGCAGGATCCGGTGTTTCGGAACATTGTCCAAATCCAGGACTCACTGGCCGAACTGAACCACCAGATTACACAGCATCCCTCGATTCTGCCGGGAGACTTCGACATCGCAAACAGTGGTGATCTGGTGTTGAACGTGCCGCCCGGGACGGACCTTTTCGAGGCGGACTACCAGGACGAGCAACGCGTCCCATCGGCGCAGATATCGCCCGGAAGCCCCGCTCCGATCCCGATCGGTGGGGCCATGACACCGAAGATGACGCTCCTCGACCACAGCCAGCTGATGGTACAAGTGCCACAGGGACCAGTGGTTGCCACCGTTCAGCATCCTCAACCACTGGATGCGCAGCAGCTGCTAACCGCGTCGCTAAAGCTCAACAACGACCCATCGCTGTTCGAGGTGCCTTCTATTGTACAGGTATATCGTGACATCTGGGGGGGTGATTACTGGATGGAATGACCTTACGAACCGATTTCCTTTTTAGGACCTTCCCGAGAGTGAACATCCCCACCAGGGTGGACACCTTCAGGCGTTTGGTGATTCACCGAAATCTGTCGCGGAGCCGATGGTCGCTGGTGGTGTCATTGTTCCGGCCGAATGGTCGCGCATCCTCGATATCGAGTTGGTGAACGACGGAACGGGGCTTGGCTTCGGTATAATCGGTGCCCGGACAACGGGCGTCACCGTGAAGACGATTCTGGCCGGTGGTGTAGCTGATCGTGATGGGCGGTTGAAAAGTGGCGACCAGATTCTGCAGATCGGTGACGTGAACTTGCACGAAATGGTATCGGAGCAGGTGGCCTCGGTGTTGCGTCAGTCTGGGACGCACGTGCAGCTTGTTGTGGCTCGTCCAGTTGATCCGGCCACCGTCGCACCAACGGTACCGCTCGGTGGTGAATTTGACCATTCTGCGATCGTTCCAACGCTCCTGTTGGGGGATCCTCTCAAGCTGAAGCAGTATCTA